>NW_010299338.1:22078-24281 GCF_000700745.2 Antrostomus carolinensis | reverse complement strand
CCAGTGAAAACTCCTATAAAATAAAAGCTTTTTGTGCAAATATAGCGAGTCCCCCCGTTCTCTCTGTGTCCTCCTGCTCTGTCCTATGTGTTTCCTGCACTCAAATCTCCACAGCTCCATCTCCAGCACTGATGGGATGCAGCACTCTGCCCACGTTTTTCTCCTGCCCCTCTCCCTCCCTGCCTCCATCCCTGCCCAGGGCCATGGCAACGGCCGTGACGTCTCCTGCACCTCGAGGGTGATTTGATTACGTGGGCTGCGCACGAGAAAGTTCCTCTTGGAGCAGAAATGGATCTAATTATCGGTGCTAACAGCGGCACAGGCTCGACGGAGGAGCGTGGTGCTGGCGAGGTGGGGGTGCAGTGGGCAGGAGATGCTCAGCAATGTCCAAGAGCTCTGCTCCGAGCCCAAGGTCAAGGACAGAGCTGAGGCTGCAAGAGAAGACCAGGCAACAAAGCTCTCTTCCTCCCCACTCCCTGCCCAGCAGGTGATGCTCTCCAGGAGGATGCAGAGCAGTGGTCCAGAGCTCCCAGTCCTCCCATGTGTGTCCTGGTGAGAGCTGGGCCAGAGCTGGTTCTGTTCAGCAGCTGGAACAGCGCTGGGGGTTGGGTTCAGCTGGGATTTGTCAGGAGAGAAACGCTGAGAACATCCCCATGTGGCATTTGTGTCCCTGGCACTGAAGGACTTTGTGTTTGTCCGTCTGCAAGCGCAAGATCTCAGGGGTGAGGAATATTGCCATGGATCAGCTCCATGGGCATTGGGCTCTGCCAAGGGTCTGTTCCATCTCCTGTCCCCCATGGGCAGGAGATCCATGAGGGGCTCTTCCTCTCGTGCTCTCTCGGGCTCTGGCTCTCCCAGGATCGCAGTTTAGGGTCGGGGTTGTCGCTCCTCCAGGATCGTGATCTGGGCTGGGAAGGGCTGGAGCTCTGCCTGCCTGACCATGATCAGCACCGGGCACAGAAGGGGACAATCCATCCCTCCCTTCCCCTCTCCGTGGCGTGGCAAGTGTGGCACGTGGCAGCCCGTGCCCTGTGCCGGAGCGACTGGTCAGAGCGGCACAGAGGGTGGCCATGCCACTGGGGTAGGACAAGCCCCCCACACTGCAGCTCCTCTTTCAAAGAGCCTCCGGTGAGGATTTTCACTCCCTTCATGCTCCAATTTCAGTGAAACTGCAATTTTTATGCAGGAAAAAAAAAAAAAAAAGCCTTGAAAAAACAATCTTTTGGCATGTTTTTGAGGCAAAAATCCCCTTTTTCTTGGAAAACAGGCCAAAACCCAGCTCTGATGTGCTTAGAAATCGGCCTTGTTCTCTTTGAAAAACAGCCCAATTTTCGATGGAAAATCAGAAAATAGGCCCAGGTTGGCTCTGGGACATTGTGCTCTTCGCAGCAAAACTTTCCACGAAAATGACCTGGAGGCTCAACAGAGCAAAAACCCTCGAAAGCGGAATTTCATCCCCAGCCCAGTGCCAGCAGGACCATCCCAGCAGGGATGCTGTGCCACCAGAGCCGCTTCCCCAGCCTGCTCCAAGCACATCCCTGCTGCCGTGGACTTGAGGAAAGGCAGGTGCCCTCAACCCCTGGCTGGTTTTTTCCAGTTTAATATGAGAAATGAACTCGCCCCACAAAATTTGCCCTGCTAATGTGATTCTGGCATGGCATGTTGCCCGATAGGATTCCTATTAAAATGTGATTTCTTCCTGCTTATAATTTCATTACCTGAGGCATTTGTGTAGAACATCGACCACACAGGTAATATATGGGTAGGGGAGCTGGATGAGAGAGCATGTGCGCTTTTTAATGGCGGGTTGCAAGCAGACGTGAAATAATCAAGGCTGGATACAACCACCATCATTTACTGGCTCCTGACACGGTGAAATACTTCATCGCGGGGTTATTGCCATTTAACACATCTTTCACTTCCTCCATCTTTCCTGAATAAAGTGCCCAGCCATCCCATCCGTCTTCAGGCGGGATCTGTCAGCGCCGCGATGCTGATCTGCGCCACAGTCGCTCGCGCCCGGCAGGAAGCGTATTTCTCTTTTATTTATCAGCTCTCGAGGTGTTCCGTGTCAGCTCAAAGACAGGGACGTAGGGGAGAGGAGAAAACAGTCTTGTTTACCTCGTGCCCCATCCATCTCCCCCTAGACCTCTCCAGACTGTAAATCCATTTTGCCTCCCACCTCCCTGTCTGCAGTCGCTTG
>NW_010299338.1:15819-21873 GCF_000700745.2 Antrostomus carolinensis | reverse complement strand
CCCCCCGCGTCTGAGGAATAAACACCGCTTTGTTTCAAGCCCCCTCGCTGCACAGGCAAGAAGCACTTCGGGGCTTTCATAAGCTCATCTGCATAATAATGCTGGAGAATTCTTATCTCCAGTGATCCCAGTGTCAAAACCCGAAATCCAGCCGTGAATTATGGGAAGCACCGGAGGGAGAATGGCAGTGGTGTGGTGGAGGGCGCCGGGCTGATTTCAGAGCTGCTCTTGTGCCACTCGGTTTTAAGCAAATGTATGAGGAAGAGGAGCGCGAGGAGGGGAGTGAGGAGGGAATTTGAGGTGGGAGAGGCCGTGTTTTGCTTCCAGGCAGGATGTGTGTGGCTGCTGGAGCCTTGTCCCCTGGATCACGGGTGAATCCGGGTCAGCGAGGGGATTTGCAAGGTGCCCGTGGGAAGCAGCAGCATCACCAGAGCCCCGAAGCCAGGATGGGGCTGTGGTGCTGCCTGTGCACCAACACTCACCACATCTGGGGGGCTCAGGACCTCCCCACCCCACTGCCAGCCCGTGGGAATAGGGGCCACGTACCAGATGGGCGATTGCTACGGAAATTCTGATTTATGAGTGGCAAAACCTGCTAACACCGTCACTCTCCGGTGAGGGAGATGTGTTTTTTCTGGCATGTGGTAGGAACAGGGGCTGCTTTGAGCTGGAAACCTTCCTGAGCTCCCAGCCCTCTGGGTGTGAGAGTCTGGGAGGTGATAACTTATGCAAACACACAGGCGATTACCCGGCCAGCTGAATTTAGCATAAATCAAGAATTCTGGCTTCGAAAGAAAAACAAAGACAGTGAAACCAGGCAGGGCAAATGGAACAAAAGCCCTTTCCTAACTCAGATGATAACACAGAGAGGGAGACAGGCAGCGTTACACAGGCTGCAGCAAGCACACGAACCCTGCCAGGGACGGGGCTTGCCAGGAGCGGGGGCACCCAGCAGCGCTCTCCGGCAGCTCCCGCAGCCCTTCCCCGCAGCCCTTCCCCGCAGCCCTTCCCCGTGGTCTCATGGTGGGCTGCTGGGAGGAAGGAGAAGTTTTGCTCAGCTTCCTCCTCCATCTCCCACCATTCTGGACACCCTCTCCCAGAGAGAGTTTGGGAAGGAGCTGTCAGTGCTCATGGGGTACCTGGGAGGATGCTGCCTGAGCCTGGGGAAGGGAACGCAGCCCAGACACCTGTAAACTCTCCCCAGAGACTTAAAGGAGCTGATAGGAAAGAAAAATGGGTCTCAGCGAGGTGCATAATTCATCTGCCAGCTCAGCGGGCACTGAGAGCCCGCGGCACAGGAGGATGCACTTCCTGGAGGGTAAAGGGGAGGTGGGAATTGGGGTTCCTGTCTGGAATCAGGGCTGACCTGAGCTCATAGCTCGCTTTGCTTTCCATGTCCCTTGGAAGCCACCAGCTCCTGAGAGGCTTTTTCTTTTTGTCCAAGAGCCTTATGAGTGGAGGAAGCAGCTCATGTGGGAAAGGCCGATGCAGCACAGAGCCCCTCGCCATGCTCCAGCCAGCACCGAGCAAGGACCAGCATCAGGGGGGGTTCACTGGATGTGCCCCCACTCCCCCCACAGCCCCTGGAGCCCCCAGCATACTCAGGTAGCACCGTGTCAGCAGAGCACGTCCGGGCTGCGGGAGCCTCTGCAGAGCGTAGAGCAGGAGGGGGAGATCACGCGTGCAGCTATTGATTTATTCCAGTTATTTTAACAGATTACTGGAAAGAATAAAGAAGGAAACCTGGCATTGCTCTGCTCAGCCAGCTGCACGTTTCCTCCTCATGGCTCTGTCGCTGCCTGTGTGATTGCTCCCTGAGGACCTGTTCGGTGAGGAAGTCCCTTGCTGGTGGCAGCAGTTCCCTCTCCCCACATTGTCCAGGCTGATGGCTGAGGAGGCATTTGTGTCCTCAGCCAACTTTTCCATCCTCTTGCAGCATCCAGTTGGTGTTTGCCTGATTTTTCCCTTCACCCCCAACTGTTTTTGACAGACATTTTGTTGGGCAGGAGAAGCTTGAGGTGGGGTTTCTAAACACGGCAATTCTCCTGCAGTAAAACCCAAGATGTTCTGGCAGCGGGGACATTGGCAGGGCAGGGGATGTCTGTGAGAAGGGGCACCTGAGCCTGGACCAGCCCTGGGGGTGCTCATGTCCCCTCCGAACCCCAGGGATGTGAAAGATGCTCTTTCCCCCAAGGAGCGGAGCAGAGACTGTGGGTTGGGGTGCTGTGGATGAGCACCCCAGGGTTGCAGAGCCCGGCTGGGCAGCAGCCACACGCCAGGGACGAGTCCCCACCGGGACGTTTGCAGCCCTCTCGGCAGAGCACAGACACCTTTTGTCGCCTTTCCCTCCTACTACATATTTATCAGCCTGATTTGCATGACCTTTTGCATAAGCCGCTGTGAAGTGTCTCTCTTGAAGACAATCTGAAGTATTCATGGAAATAATTCTGCCGGCATTTTGACTTCCCGGGAAGGAGCCTTTGTTTTATGCTCTTGCCAGCAAATTCCTGGTCAGATGGGCTCAGGTTTCCAGCGCGCCGTTACCACACAGCCCTTCCCATTGAGAGCTGAGGAGAATTTCCCTGTTTCCTTCCAGCTCTGAGCAGCAGCAGCCTGGATGGTGTTGGGAAACCTGCTCCTTATTTAGGTGTGCAGAGTTGAGACAAAAATCTTATTTAACAACACGCTAGCGGGCTGTGCAGCAGCGTTTCTGCTGACGTGACTCACCCAGGCAGTTTAACTAGAAGGCTCCTCTCCTACTTCTTAGAGCTCCACTGAGCGAGAGGAAATAGGGTCATTATGCTTTTGATTTCAGACCCTAATTAGGCCTCAGGAAAGGAAATTGTGCTACTGAGGTAATGCACTTGGTGCTTGCCGAAGGGTCCCAGCATCACTCCCCGCTTTGACAGGGTTCAGCCTCACACGAGGTCCCTGCTCGGCGCTGCTGACCCACAATAGCCCCATTGAGCATTTCCAGTGGGGATGCGGGAAAGAACCGCGTCAGTGGAACCCGGCACAGGGGTAAATAGACACCAGGGTGATGACTTTTCCATGAAAAACACTCAGGCAGCACCAGGGAACCTGGCATCACCCTGGCACGAGGGACACAGAGGGGCCAGGGCATCACGGACACGCTGTATCCCCACCTGGGCACTTGGTTCAGAAAATACCATGTTTCACTGCCAAATAGCTTCCCCCAAAAGAGCCATCTGTCCTCTCGTTCTCCCTTTAAAAGTTGCCCCATCATCATGGAAAAAGCCCTTTAGTGCCTTACAGAAACGGGGTCCAACTTCATACCAGTATAACCCAAACCTTGCGGAGGACACGATGCCCAGTCTACTGCTGCTGCCTATTCCATTGCTGCAATTCACAGCCAGTGACCTATTTAACATTCAAATTAAGACTTGGATTTTTTAAATAAAAAATGCATTTAAAGATGTGTGCATTGAAATGTATTTGAGAACGAGGACATGAAATATGCACATCTGAGTATCTGTGTCCTGCAGAAGAGCAAAGGACCTTTCTCCAACAGAAAACAGTGCTCTAAAAAATGTTCCAAGCAAAGCATAAAAGTCCTAAATTTCCCATTTCTTGGTGAGAAGCAGCCACTTCTGCATCACGTTCCCAAAAATCAGCTGCCACAGCCCTGCGGGGCCAGGACCAGGCAGCGTGGGACCCTGGGGATGGGGACACCAGGCCAGCAGGGTGATTGATTTAACAAATCTAGAAAAAGAAAAACAAAACCCCAAACCACAGCACCGATCTAATAAGATGTTTCTGCCAATCCATCAGTGTCCATTAGGCCGGCACGCGGCTCCTCGCCTGCTCGACGGCTCGGCTGCCCGGCGTGGTGGCTGAGCGCTCCAGCCTGGATCGATGCTGCCCGGCTTTATGAACCCACTCATCACCCTGATTTATAGGAAACACGTCTCAGCCGCACCCGGAGCCTCCTGTGTTTGTTCCGAGGGAGAGTTTAAACCTTTCCTGCTTTCCAGTAATTCTAGTTGGGAGAAACCCGCTGTCCCAGCCCCTTCCCTCCGCTCCCGAGGTTTGCTGTGCCAGATGGATCGCCCACTGGTGGGGCTGGGGGAGGCGAGGGGCTACTGGCTCCTGGAGAGGGGTTTCTGGGGGTTCCTCAGTTTCTGGGGCCAGGGGTGTCTCCAGATCCATGGCCAAAGCAGCAGCTCTAAGGAACAAGCAATATTTGTGCTGTAATTGCACCCTTAATGAGCAGCAGCTCCCTGTTCTCCGCGGGGCATTTCCTTACCCCAGCAGCTCCAGCTGCTCTGCAGCATCCCAGGCTCCAGCCACGTCTCAGACAAACCAGGAGGCTGAGAAATCCCTCTCCACCCATCCTGGTTCCTGCCTGTGCCGTGCAGGTGAGGGACCTTCCAGCACCCAAATAACATCCCCCCAGCCAGGCAGAGGGAGTGGGAGCAGTATCACCAGCACCACAGCATCTCCACAGGATGCTGTGGGCATCTCCAGATCTTGCTGTGGAGCTTCTCCACGGGATGCTGTGGGGTATTTTCATGGGATGCTGTGGGGTATTTTCACGGGATGCTGTGGGGTATTTCCATGGGGTGCTGTGGGGCAGCTCCATGGGATGCTCTGGGGTATTTCCATGGGATGCTCTGGGGTATTTCCATGAGATGCTGTGGAGCTTCTCCACAGGGTGCTGCATCTCTGCAGGGTGCTGCACGCAGCCTGATCAGCCCAGGCCCCACCCCACTCTGTAGACTTGCAGAGCGCAGTGGGTTCAGCTAATCAAGAAGAGACTAATTGCTGCCTTGATTGCAGTGACTAAGTGCCTTCATGGGCAGAAAATGCCAGGCGCTGGAGAGCTCTTCAATCAAACGGGGCGGAGGATGGCACAGCGAGAGCCAGCAGCCAGGAGCACTCAGGGTTTGCCTGGAGACCAGCATGCGCTCGTGAGAGCGAGGATGATGAGGGGAGGAGGGATGAGGAGCAGTGCCATCTCCATCCACACCCCGGGGCTGCAGGAGACCCTTCAGCTGGGCTTGGACACACCAACCTCCTGACTGCTTCTGGTCTTCAAATCTGTGACTCCATAGATTTTATTTTTAAAGAATTTCCTGCACTTAAAGAGAGAGATGCTCTTAAGTGCTTCCCTGGATGAGGGCCAGAGCGCTGAGTGCCTGCAGGATGGACCCGGGCTGGGGACTGCACGGCCGCACGCCTGCTCCCGGGAGGGGAACGTGCCCAGGGTTACATCTCCTGCAGAGGACAAGTTCCCAGCTCCTGCCTCAGAGCTTTTGGGGACCCTGCTCCTGCCTGCAAGGCTCTTGTCACCAGTGCATGAGATTCCTGACACAGAGGACAGCTCTTTGCATCTCCTGGATGGCTTCCCAGGCTGGTCCCTGGATGCTGAGTGGCACCAGAGGAGCCATGGGGATGTGCCCAGGGAGGAGCACTCCTGGGGCTGATGGCATCTGTTGGGCAGTGTAGAAAAGCAAAACTGCGAGTTTAAGAGTTGATATTAACCATTGCACTGTCACAGCTGTTAAATGAAGCAATTCAAGACCAGCAGGTTGGTTTAGAGGCCGGTGTTGCCACCACGGCTGCCAGCACACCCAGAGCAGTGTCCCATGGTGACCAGCCCTGCGCCAGCACAGACCCTCTGCCCATCGCTCCCGCTTGGCTGGGAATCTCTTTGTGATCTGCAGGCCGTGGTGGCCCCAGGGGACACTTCTGCTGCACGGTGCAAGGTGGCTCCATCCAGGGAGATGATGGCTGCTCTACAGCTTTCAATGTGCACTGGGGTGGATTTTTTTCCCAATTTTCTGTGCTATTTCCTTTGGGCTTTCCAAGAAACAGGCTCTTGCTGCCCCACAGCCACCTCTTCGAGCCCAGTGCTGCAGCCTGCCCTGATCCCACAGCCTGAAGGAAACGCAGGACCATCTCCAGCACAGTGGTGGGGAGGGAGGAGAGGACTCAGAGGATGCTTTACTTGAGTCTTGTAAATAATGCATGAGTTTGCACTCACAGGAGTCTGAAAACACAGGACGCTGGTTTGTGTTGGTGCCAGGGCTG
>NW_010299338.1:13901-15808 GCF_000700745.2 Antrostomus carolinensis | reverse complement strand
CGCCGGCCCCGCCCCCCTCAGCCGTTCCCGCAGACCCAGGAGCAGCATCTCCCCCTCCCTGGGGCTCCTTCCTCCCACAAACTGCTCTTTGCTCTCTTTGCTTCCTCTTTCCTATTTAATGAGTTGGTAAGTACCAGGCATGATGCCTGTCTGGGAGCACCTTGTGCATCAGCAAGAGATGATCCCATGAGGAACAGTCTGTCGAGCCTGGCTCCATGCATCCCATCCTGTCTGGGGCTATGGGTGTGGGACAGCAGTGCAGAGCTGCAGGGTCCTGCAGGACAGGCAGCCCTGCCCTCTCCCCAGGGATGAAGGCTCCCAGGGATGAAGGCTCCCAGGGATGAAGGCTCCACACACCAGCCGAGTGTGCTGGGGTCCCCACACCAACCCTTCCCTGGGATGTGCACATCCCCTGCGGGCACAAAACACTGTGCAAGACAAGGGGAAAGTTTCACCTGGGGAAATGCAGAAGTTCCCAGAACCGTGGGTCACGCTCTGGGGAAAACAAAGTGTTTTCAGCTGTCTGCTGAAAGAGAGAAAGCAGAGAAGGGAAAACAGGTTCTGCTTTTGGAAACCGTGACCTTCTAGCCCAGAGATCAGGACACGTCAGCTCATCAGCGCCCGTCTGCCAGAGCCGCTGCGTGTACCGGAGGTGTCAGAGCGACAGATCACATAATTGATAAATAATTCATCAGAAAAGGCCAAACAAAAGCAAGTGGTAAGAGCAGCCCAACAGAGTAAATACACGAGCAGACCCAGAGAGCCGGGGCTGGATCTGATTTGCAGTGAGCTCTCTGTTGGCAAGAGCTGCTTGGAAAACTCTGGGCGGTTTCTCTTCCAATAACATGCCTGTTGATTTTCCCTCCGCCCCTCCAGCAACTTTTGTGACATCATTTTCCCCTTATATCCCTCTTTCACATTTCTATTTCGGACCAGGGTGAGGAAGAAGAGCAGCAGAACCTGCCCTGGCACAGCTCACACTCCCATCGCCCCCATGGAACCCTGGGGCATCCCGGGAAAGGCTGAGCCAGCTGGGTCATCCTTTGGTACCCGCCTCGCTCGGCATTTTGGGCACCCAGAGACCCCCAAACCCCCCTCGTTGGTGCCCATCCCTGGCTGCATGTGCCAGCCCTGTGCACCCAGGTAGTGGCTCCTCACTAGAGTCAAGTGAAGCCACATCCAGAGATCGCAGAGGGACAGGGCTGGCAGGTTCCTGGCACCCATCCTGCAGGTTAAATCTGTCCCCGGCCACAAATGAGATGTGTCTGTTGGGTTCATGTTAAATTACAGTGCAGAGCAGCCCTTGTAATTGGGAGCTTTGCTCTGAGAGCTCATCCCTGCCATGAACGCCCTGCACATGCTTCTTCCTCCCTGCTGTAAATCAAGGCACGGGGGCCCCATCCTGCCCACGGAACCGTGTGGAGGGTCCGGCCTCCGGTACCCACGGAGGTGGCAGTCACCAAGTGCAGGGTGGCAGTGGCAGGACGGGTGACACTGCCCTGCACCTTGTGCTGGATTTCTGGGGCACAAGTGCAGCCCCATTTCCAGCTCGACAAGACTGGGACACAGGAATGGCCAAGATGGGTTTTATCCCAAGCATGTGAGCCAAGCTGGGTGTCCGGGGCTGATCCGGTGGGTTGGTGGTGCTGAGCATGCCAGTGGCTCCGGCACAGCGGGCTGCAGAGTCTGCTGCAGGTACAGCAGCAGTGAGAAGGTGCTGCCGTGTTTTCCCGCAGCACTGGCCTCTTCGTCAAAACAAAACAGAACAGAAAATCTGCGGATTTTTTCACTGAAGCCTCACATTCTCTCTCGCAGATAAAATTTCACTTTCTGGTTTGTTGTTTTTTAACCAAAGTAACCTAAAACATTTCAGAAATGCACTCCATAGCCCAGCCCCAGATGCTAGC
>NW_010299338.1:13441-13864 GCF_000700745.2 Antrostomus carolinensis | reverse complement strand
CCCCCGCGCCCGCCGTGCGGGTGCGAGGGCACAGCGGGCACCGCTCTGCGCTCCGGATGCCACCGCGGTTCGCTGCAGCTGGAGAGAGCAGGACACGGCCCCGGCCATCCCCTCCTGCCCTCCTAATATTTCCGTGGTCTCGCAATTGAGAGCGAACCCGCTCCCCTCTTCCTGCCACCGCTGGTTTTGCCATTGCTGCCAGAGCCACCGCGGTTTGGGCACGAGGCGAGTGCCGGGCGGGCGGGAAGAGACGGGCAGGACATCCCTGCGCAGCCCCAGCCCGCTCCATCGCCCGCACAGCGCTGGGCACAGGAGGGGACCCTCCCTGTGTGTGTTTGGGGTCCTGGCCACCCCCTTGGTGATGGCGCTGCCATTCCTGGTCCAAATCCTACTCCCTGGCCCCCAAAGCACCCACGCTGCAGC
>NW_010299338.1:12731-13298 GCF_000700745.2 Antrostomus carolinensis | reverse complement strand
CAGCGGGACCCCTGACCAAGCCCTGGGAGCCTGGACGGCCGTGCAGTGCCAGTGTCCCTTTGGCAGCCGGCACCGCTGGTCCCTGCTCTCCCCAGCCCCGGGGACACCCCCAATCCTCTGCTTCTTTACACAACCCAGGGTTGAACCCCACTGGACAGCAGCCAAATGCCTCCAAGCTGGTGACACCAGATGTAAACTTGGGCCATTGTCCCTTTAGAACGTTTGTCACCTAAAAATACCGTCTGTGTTTTCCTGCACACGGTTGTAGCTTGTAATTGGTGCATATAAATAAATACATATATATCTATATATACACAGAAACACAGCTGAGCAGGTTTGCTATTTAAAGCCCAGGCAAGGAGGAGGACCAGTGCCAGGCCGGGTTTTTAGGACAGGGCAGAGGTGCAAACTGAGGACACAGACCCAGGCTGGGGGCTGCACTCCCGGGTCACGGACCCATTGCCAGGCAAAAATAGGAACGTACGTAGGGGTTGGAGGAAGTTTAAATAAACATCGGAGGTGACATGAGGTGGAGCGGCCAAGTCCGGCTGTGTGTACCCCAAGGTG
>NW_010299338.1:11014-12512 GCF_000700745.2 Antrostomus carolinensis | reverse complement strand
CCCCGGGATTTGCGCAACAGAAACCCCGGCTCTGCCAAAGCCAACAGGAGCTGCTGCCTCCGCGGGGAGAGGCAGCGCCGAGGTCAGAGCCCGAGCTCAGGGCCAAGCACAAACCACCTCCTGCCAGCGCGGATGCCGTGGCTTTGGGGGTTTCTGCTTCCTCCCCACCATCCTTTGAGTCAGCCCTTTCTGCAGCACACGGGGAGCAAAAGCCTCTGCCAGAGCCTCTGCATGAAGCCACCGAGTTTCCCTTTGGTCCCTGCAAGGACCTGAGTGACCCTCGATGCCACATCTGCCGGGGGGTGGTCAGTGGGAGTCCCATCCTGACCGCACTGCAGGATCTCAGGAGAGCAGCAGAACTGCCTCCCGCTCCCCTGCCCGAAGGAGGCAGCGATGGGGGGACGGGGGGGTCCCTCATCCCCAAAGCTTCTGGCCAAACGAGGAGTGGTGCTAATGAGCTTTGCAGTCAGGGTTTGGGGTGTCAGGGTGGTGGGAGAGGTCAGAGTGGGACGAGTGCTGGGTTTTGGCCGTGGTGCTCCACGTGCTGCACAGCACCGAGATGTGGGGCCGGACACAGGCTCCTTCTCTGCACTGCAGACCAGGGAGCATCGCGCTCGCCACAAGCCCACATCACTGCCTGCTCTGAACGTCCCATTCCCACTGAGCTCACAGACAGGGGGACAAATGGCTTCACCTTTGCAGCCACAAAATCAGCCCCCAGCCCTGCGCCAGCCCCAGAGCCCCAGCTGGGAAGCCAGCAGCCAGCGCTGCATGGGATGTGGCTGCAGCATCCAGAGGCACCGCGTGTCCCAGCATGACAGCGCAGTGCAGGTGCACCAGACCTTGGGCTGTCCATGTTGTATCACCTCCAGACACTCACCTCTCGCCCAGCTCCTCAGGTCACAGCAATAAACCCCAACCAGTGCTCCCAGTGCCTGGTGTATGTCCCTGCCATGGGCTCAGTCCCTCTCTGTCCCCGGACGGCCACCTCCCCCTGCTCAGGGCCAGCTGGCAGGTGACGATGCTGGGGCTTTGTCTCTGGCCTATGATGTTGCCCGTGATTTATAGGTCATTTTACAGCAGCTGTAAAGAGGCTGTAAATTATAGGAGGGGCATAAATTAGCCACGGCCCCCTTTACTGGCCATAAAGATCTAAGGCCCACCACAGCTGCCTTTGGAGCTGGCACCCCGGGAGCATTCCCGAGGACAGCCCGGGGTGTCTTCAGCCAGGCCAGCGGGACTGCGCCGAGTTATTTAGCACGTCTCCAATAAATGGGGCCTTTTATTCCAGCGGGGCCAGCGGGTGACAGGTGGGGAGGGGCCGGTGCAATGGGGCAGCCCAGGGGCTCCCTGCCCAGTCCAGACACTTTGTTGAGGGGGGACAGGCCACTCTGTCCCCTTGAGGTGCCCTCAGTGCCGAGACCCCCAGCCCAGCCCCAGGAGGGTTTGGTCCAGCCCAGCAGCCATCTGACAAGATGCAGCAGAGGGATGGAGCGGG
>NW_010299338.1:0-10840 GCF_000700745.2 Antrostomus carolinensis | reverse complement strand
TCCCCCCAAATCCCTGCCCCGGCCGCCCTGCCCCAGCGGCGGTTGGTGCCCTGTTGTTCTCTGACGTGACCCTGGAGCACAAACAGCTTTGCAGCTCCTCGCCGTCCCGTTAATTACATTATGTCTAACGAGAAGGATCAGGCGGAAGGGATTAAACTTTGAATCTGCTTCCGTGGTCCCAGTGCACAGGAGAGAAAAGCAGCTTTATCCATTCAAAACGGGAGTCATTTTTCACACCAGCTCCATTCCCAGCACTAATCTCCTTAGTTTACCCAGCCCACTGCCAGCTCCACGCGCAGGCAGGATGGTCCTGGCCCCGGCCATAGGGTTTTGCCTTCTTTATCCAGGTTTGTAGCCTGACAGACAGTGATGGAGGTGATGGGGCTGTGACAAGTGGGCACGGGACTTTGCAGCCCCTGCCCCAGCGCTCGGTGTGAACAAGGGACCCTTCAGCAGCTTCTCCCATGTCTCTGCCATGGTCACCACCGGACAAAACAGCACATTTGGGGAATTTCTGAGAGTCACCAGCAGCTCAGCGTTTCCTCCTGCCTGGGGCTGCAGCTGCTGGCCGGATGGCTGGAGTGCAGGAGGTACCAGTTTGGGATGAAGCCTGTTCCCAGGTGTTTCAGAGCTGCCAAGAACTGGGGTCCATGGACACACAGCACCAATGGAGCTCCCAGTCCCTGGGGCCACCCAAAAACCTGCATAGGGTGAGCACCCACAGCCAAGGAGGGATGGAGCTGGGCAGGGAGTGCTGAAGAGCTCATGTGGGTCCATCAGCACTTGTCACACTTGGATGATGCTGCAGCCTGGACTGGCACAGGAGTGTGGGGACACGGGGACAGGGTTCTGCTGCCATCACCACTCCCAGCATCAGCTCCATGTCTCTGCCCCTCTATAATTGTGCAAGGGCAGCTTGGGGCACCGGCATCTGGGCAGCCCCATGACCAGAGACTGAGCTGAGGGATGAGCAGTGGAATGGGTGACTCTGGGGAAGCAAAGAGCCTGGGCGGGATGGGCAACCGTGGGAATGGGCTTGGCAGCTGCTGTCCCCATGTGCCCTGTCACCCGAGGTGGCCCAGCGTCCTGCAGAGCTGTGGGCAGGCAGCCCAGGGCTGTGTCCACAGGAAGGTTTGGGCCACTTGGCATCGGCAGGTTGTTACGTTACAGAAATAGGGAGAGGATTGTCCGGGCTGGGAATGGCCCAGCTGGAGGGTAGGGACTGCTTTGCCCAGCCACTCTGGCAACCAGAGTGAGCCCCTTGCATGGGCACCTCTCCAAGCTCCTGGGCTAGTGATTTGCATAATTATTCAGCATGAATTTGCCTTCGTTACAGAACAGGGCATAGCCAGGGGTCACTGCTTCTGAAGGGCCGCAGTGCCGCAGCCCGGCACGCAGAGCTGCCAGAGACGAGGCCACAGCGGGTCAGCAGCCTGGCTGGCACCCCACAGCAGCAGGGTCACCCCACGGCAGCAGGGTCACCCGTCACAGTGCTCAGGCTGCTGCGACGAGGGTGGTTTGCATTTTGAGAGGCTGGGGCATCACCTGCCTCCCCCAGACCCAGCCCAGCCCAGAGCCTGAGCTTTGTCCTCTGCCCAAACCACCCAGGAAAGCGCCGGCCGGGCAGGTGGCACCACACAGGGCTCCCTCCTTGCCCTGCTCTCACCTCAGCTGTACTCGATGCACGTGGCTACACAAGTTGATGTCTCGGCCACCTGTTCCCAGAGGCACCGAGATCCCGGGAATTTGGGCAGGTGTTTCCCTGCCACCACGACTGCTCAGCCACCACAGCACCACAGTGTGCTGGGACCAGGGAATGAGACCTTCATGCTCAGAGGATGGAATTTGGGCAGGTGTTTCCCTGCCACCACGACTGCTCAGCCACCACAGCACCACAGTGTGCTGGGACCAGGGAACGAGACCTTCATGCTCAGAGGATGGATCGCTGGAGGTAAGGGCTGCTCAGAAGCAGAGTCTGCAAATCTCAGTTTCACACTCGAGCTGAGATTTCCCAGCACTGTGTTGCACGAAGCCCTGTGGCAATTCCCTGGTGAATAAGGGGAAGCGCAGTCCGTGGTGTTTACCGTCTGCCTGGCAGACCCAGATCCCCTGACAGGAGCAGACAGACACCCCCAGGCAAGGGGACCCCTAGACACGCTGCACTAGCCGCCTGCCACGCTCTCCCCCCAAACGCCTGACCTCGAGGTCTCTCAGGAACAACACAGAAAACCTCTGCCCCCAGCATGGGCACGGGCTGAGCTCTGCACAGAGAGACCCTTGTGCTCCATGTGCCTGGACCCAGCGATGGTCACGCTGAGGGGACAGACTGAGCCCCCCACCGCGGTGCGATCCGCTGGAGCTGGGCTCTGGGAAGCCGACCTGGGAGCTGCAGCACCAGGAACGGTGGGTGCAGCCATCAACCCCCCGGCCCGGGGTGCAGCTGCTGGCCAGGGCTGGCAGCAGTAAATCTGGGCTCATTGCTGGAGACCCCAAGGAGAGCATCTGCAGCTTGTTTTCAGCCTGAACTCCTGTAAAAAGGGCACCATGCCTATAAATCCATCACAGAGAAGCTTCCTGGAAGCCCAGTTCAGCTTCTGTTCCTCTAATTCCTCATCCACAGAGCCCCCACCACTGACAGCACAGAGGCCGGGTGGACTGAAGGGGCTTTACACATCTCATCACTGCAGCTCATCTGGCCAGGTCCCCTTTAGTGTCACCTTCTCAGTGCTCAGCAGTGGGGACGGGAGCTCCCAGCCTTTGGGCACCAAACCCCTCTGCACAGGCTGTTCAGCTTCTGTTCCTCTAATTCCTCATCCACAGAGCCCCCACCACTGACAGCACAGAGGCCGGGTGGACTGAAGGGGCTTTACACATCTCATCACTGCAGCTCATCTGGCCAGGTCCCCTTTAGTGTCACCTTCTCAGTGCTCAGCAGTGGGGACGGGAGCTCCCAGCCTTTGGGCACCAAACCCCTCTGCACAGGCTGTGTGTGCACTGGCCAGGAGTCTCGGCCAGGGCCAGGTTCTGAGCCAGGCTGTGCTCCGTGTCCTTCAGCACCAAACTGTTAAAATAGGATTTAAAGCCTTCTTGGAAATCACAGCCCAGCAGCAAAGAGAAGAGTAAATATTTTACAGTTAAATGTTGGCAGGTGAGCATACCAGAGGATGCTTCCCACCCCTGCAGATTAAACCCAAAGGAATTAATCAATCAGAGTCTAATTTAAGAAGCTTTTATGCACCTGTGCAGCTATTGCTCTATTTATACCACTTGCCTACCCCAGCACTGCAGATGCTCTTCTGAGCTGGTGGCCAGGCTGAGGTCCTGTGGTGAGTCTCTGCCCACCTGGGGAATGCCAGGGATGTTGCAGCTGAGGCAAGGATGGGGGGCTGGAGCTGTGTCTTTGGGATGCAGGAGCAGATGTGTGTCTTCTGCTGCCCTTCCCAAGGAGTTAACCCTGTTCCTGAGGTTACATTCCTGTGTGATGGGAAATGTGATCTCACAGCCCTGGCCTTGCTGTGGGAAACCCAGCGATGGCAAGTCAGGGCTGCAGCTGTGGGGTCCAGAGGCAGCCAGGGCTGGTCCCTCACTGGCCAGGGGTGGCAGGTCCCTGCTGCAGAAGGGATCAGAGGGACAGGTCTCTGGGCTGGTGTGGGGACCTTGCTCCTCCTTAGCTGGAGCAAACCTTGGCTGTGAGGATGCTGCTGCAGCCCTGCCCACTGGCTGTGGGGCTGGTGAGGGTGGTGGGACTGGGCAGGTCTCCCAGGACCTGGAGAAGGTGGTGGGGAAGATGGGCAGCTGCAGAGGATGGGTTTGCTGAGGGCAGGGTGAGCAAGACAGGAAGTGTTTTGAAAGCAGATGGTGAAAGAAATGAGCTGGAAAAAAAGTAAGTATAATCTCCAGGGGCCCTTTCTAGCTGAGTGCTCTTCAGTGAGCAGGGACAGGCTGAGGACACTGCTAGAAGAGTGCCTTTGGCCCCAGTCATGACCCTCAGGTGTCTGTGGAGGTTTCCAGTGCCTGGGATACCCAAGGAGCATTTCCAACCCACAGGCTCCTGCACAGGCGAAGCTGCAGAGCTGCTGCAGGAGCGTGTGACCCCTGAGGCGTGCGGTGTAGGGGGGCTTTGTCCCAGAGGATGGGTGGCCATGGTGGGGAGGACAGGAGTGCTCTGGTGGTGTTCGGGGAAGGTGCTCTGGGCATTGATCTAATGGGAAACCCAGCTCTGATTTGGGAGCGATGCTCTTCTGGGGAAGGATGGAGCAATTTGGCTACTTGAGAAGCAAGGCAAGGGCAAGAGGAGCCCAGCGGTCCTGGACAGGAAGGTGAGAGGAGCTGTTTGCAATCTGGAGGGGGTTAGAGAGTTTAGGGTCTGTCTGTGGTTTGCTTTGCCTTCCTCCTCCTGTTTCCAGTGTGTGGGAAGCATCTTCGTCCGGCCTCACCAGCAGCATCAGGCTCATGTGGGTTTGGCAGAGCAAGCGGGCACAGCTCTCTGCCCGGCTCTATAAATACAGCGGCTTCTCCAGGGCTGTCTAGACAGGAAGCAGCCTGAGAACTGCGAGAAAACTCCCCACGTTAAAGGGGACCAGCAGCCTGTGCTGGGAGCCCAGGGAAAATCAGCTCCTGAAATACTCAGCTGTGCCTAGGCACCTCCTCTGAAAGGGGCTGCAGACCCCAGGAGCTGGTTGGTGCCAGGCTGGATGCCAGCTGCCTGGGTGCAGTGAGGTCCTGGCCCTCAATCAGTGATCAGGAGCTGCTGCCTCCATCCCATGCCCTGCTGCAGGCAGTGCAGGGCTCCTCCTGCCCTCTGTGTCTTGTCCTTCAGGGTGTAAAGACTCCCAAAATAATCCTTCCTCCCCACATCTGGCAACGGGAGACCCCTGCACCAAGCACCTCCCTTCCAAATCCAGGGGATCCAAGGCCCTGGGTGAGATGGAGGAGGATGAGGAGGCAGCATGACTGTACTGTGAGGCATTCCCATCAGCACAGCTACAACCACCCCTCTGGCCTTCCTCCCTCCCATCCTTAGCCTGGGCTTTGCACAGCAGGATGTGTGAGAGCAGCTCTAGGGAGTGGATCCACTGGATCCTTCACTCCAGAGCCTGGGAAATGACCCAAGGACCCAACTGCTCAGGTCCTTCCTTCCAGGCTCTGACCCTTCAGCATTTGCTTTGCGTTGCTTTCATTTTATCCCCTTGCAGGGGAAAGTCCTCATGCCAGTTGTTTTGTTCCTGGCTGTGGCTTTTTTTTTCCACTATAAATATCTGAGCATTGCTTGAAAGAAAAAAAAAAACAACTCTAGGTAGTGGGAGAAAAATCATAGCCCATGGGTAATGACACATAATTACAGCCTTTCTCCTGATGAAAGGAGCTGCTGTTGGGCTCCTAAATGACGGTGTGCAGAAAACGCTATTATCAGATTATCTGAGTGGCAGAATCTTTGCAGCACCAAGAAATGTGTCCAGCCCTGGGGAGGAAAAGTGACCAGCATCATCCTCAGCCCTGGCCCATAGGTGACTGGATCTCTGCTGCAGTCCAGGCTGTTTGCTGCCCCTGGAAACTTGTGCTGAACCCACCAGCTCGAGGGACCTGTCCCCATGTTCCCAGCAAGGTGAGGGGCTGCAGCAGCCCCCCTGGTCTGGCACCCAGCAGACGAGTAGGGAGCGGGTCCCCGAGGCTGGAAGGGATCTGCCCAAGTGATTTATCTTTTGCTCTTTGCCTGTATCACTGTAAATGCTGTAAATTATGGACATTTGTTATCTGGAGCTTCCTCCTCCTGCTAAGACAAGATAACAGCCAGAGGAGGTGGCTGCCATCGCTCTGATTGACTCCAGCACCTTTATCTACCCCTGGAGATCTGTTGGGCCTGATCCAAAGGCAGCATGAGCTGTTCTCAGGGTGGGCAGCCAAGGGGACAGGCAGTGCCCTGTCCCTGCCCTGGCTCCTGAGACAGCAGCTGTCCTGGGCAGCCATCACTGTGTCCTGATTTCATGTCACCAGGGCAGCTCAGCCACTGCCCACCAGAGATCCTGGTCCCTTTTCCCCTCATAGGGAGCCAGCCCAGGGTTGAACTGCTCCCATCCCGGGTCTCTGAGCCTGCCTGGGTGTGCGGGCGCTTCCCTGGAGCCTGAGCAGCCTTGGGATGAGGAGAGCATCAGTGCAGAGGGTGGGAAGTGCTGGATGTCCCCTGAGACAGCTTATTAAACATCACAGCCCTGTGAGAGAGCCCGGCTGGAACAGTGTGACATTCATCCCCCAGCTCAGCTTCAGTGCCAGAGGGGCAATGTCAAACAAACGTCGTTAATTTCCCTCTGCAAATCAATTGGGGGCCAGAAGTCAAGCCTGGCTGATCCAGGAGATACACTGCGGTGAATAATCATCCTCCTGGATGTCTGATCCATGCCGTGCTCCCGAGGGCTCGCCTCCAAGCAAATTAAAGAGCTTCTCCCGTGGGCTGAGGATGAGACAAGGCTGCAGGTCCCCTGAGATGGATTATTTGCTGCCGTGAGTATCAGCACCGCCTGCCAGAGCTGACCCAGAGGGACGAGAGCCGGCGGGTCTCTCTGGGGACAGATGGATGGTTGGGTCTGTTACCTGGTGGCTCTGGCACAGTGTGGGGAAGGCTGCAGCTTTGTGCTGGGAGGACCCAAGGGGATGTAGAGTTCTGAGCATCCTTCACCCCCACCTCCCCTCTCCCACCACCCCAGGCAGCACTGGGGGAGCTGGGGGTGGCAGTGGGAACCTGTCCTGGAAGGTCACCACACTGGGGACGTGCCGAAATGCTGGCCTGGCTACAAACACCACCATGCAACTGTCTGCATCGATTGTTGTCTGCAGACAATAAAATATCATGTGATGTCTTAATGAGCTCCTTGGTATTTGACAATTGCCTGGCAGCAGAGCTCCTGCCCCGGCTGGAGGGGCTGGACCCTGCCCTGCTCCCAGTGCTGGTTTCTCGGTGAGCAGGCACTGCCAAACCCCTAGGTGTGGGGGACAGGAGGAGCTGTCCTGCTCCAGATGGAGAGGAGACCTGACTGAGACCCTCAGCCCTGTCTGCCTGGTTCTGCCCTGCGAGGGAATGTCATGGGCTGGGGCAGGAAGCTCTTCTCAGCTCTGTGTTAAAATGAGATACTGAGCCAGTGTCAGGGAAGTGGAAAAAAACCCACTGGGCTCAGGCCCTTGACGACAGGGCAGGATGGTGTTGGTGCTTTGCCCTGCCTGGCTGAGCCTGATGGGTTTCTTCTCAATGTCTTAAATGTGGCATCTGAGGGCAGACACCAGTGTGACTGTGTCCCTGGGCATCCCTGGCCCTGGAGCTGGTCCCCTCCTCTGGAAGCAGGTTGATGCTCAGGCAGGCAGAGGCTCCTGAAAGATGCATTTCCCTTCATCACCATCAGAAGAGCAGCCAAGTACCATCAGATGGGGGGTATTATGATGCTTTTGAGATGCAACCAAGGGAGGAAACAGCCAGTTTGGGTCGAATAGAGAAACAGAGAAACCTCAGAGCCAGGACAGCACCAGGCAGACAGCCTAAGGCCAGAGCTTTGCCCATGCCAAGGCTTTGCCCCAGCACTGTGGCATCCCAGACCTGCTGCTCCCGTGCAGGTGTGGTGTGGGCCAGGACAGGGCTACATGTGGCCCACCTGCCACAGGCACTGAACCAGCCTGGCCAGGCAGCCAAGGTCCAGCTAAGCACCTGCAGCTGCAGACAGAGCTGCTCCTGATGCTTTATGGGACAGGAGTGGAGAGGAGAGAGGGGCTTCCTGGGAAAGGCAGCACTTTGCTTCCAAATCACGCCCGGGAGCTGATGCTTTATCCCTGGGGTTGCTGATGTTCACATGTCATGTTTCCCTGGGAAAGTTGGTGTTTTAAGAGCTCCCCTCAGGGTTCTGCTGGCTTTGGGGCAGGGTGGCCTGGCTGGTGGCCCTGGAGGGGCTCAACTTCTTTGAGTTGGTGCAGGCAAACTGTGTCTGTGCATCCTGGTGAGCTGCTGGCCTCGGAGCAGCGTGTGCAGTTGCTGCTGTGACTCAGATGTTCCAGCTGATGGGAAGAGCTTTGCCAAGGTCGGACCATGCACCTGGAATTCTCTGCAGAGCGCTGAGTGAGCCCCGCTCCCAGCAGAGGGAAAGGTGACGGTTGTGTCTCGGGGATCAGGACGGAGGGTGGCAGGGGCACAGCTGACCCTCGGTGCTGGCTCCAGTCTGGTGATGGACAAGGGTGTCCCACCTGAACCCTGGGACCACACTGTGACCCACGGCACACCCCTTAACCTGGGCACATGCTTGTGCACGCTCATTGCTCACCATGGTGGGGCTGGTGCCTGTCCCCTGCACACGTGTGCTCTGCCTTCCTCGCACGGGCTGGAAGCCACCAGCCAGCAGCTGCCTGCAAGGAGCCCCGCACCCTGATGTGCTCCAGCCTTTTCAGGGAGAGATGGAGCTGACAAAGTCTTTGTCAGTCGGATCTGTCAGGGAAAGCTCTTTGTTCTTCAGCATTTGCTCTTGCCTCCCCCTCTCCAAACCTAAACTAGATGCATCTGCTTTTGTTTTCGAAATGCAGAATTAGGGACTGAAAAGAGCCCCTTTGTAGGGGGGAGGAGGGGAGAGCTGCAGATCTTTAACTGGGAAGGCAAGGTCAGGGGGGAGCCGCTCTTTTGTGCTGGGACTCTCCTCCTCCAGCTCAGCCCTTTCTGTGCCCCCTCTTCACACTCCGGTTCCCACTGGAACCACTCTGGAGACTGGGGAAAACCACCCGGGTGGGTGAGGGAGGATGGGTTTCTCCCCCAGCCCAGGTCCAGGGGCTGTGCTGGTGCCCTGCTGCCCACAGGGTTTGAGGTGGGATTTGCTAAACCAGCACAAAGCCCAGGATGGGCACTTTAATTTCTAGGGCAGAGCTGGGCACCGGGCAGTACCTGATGGCACACACACAGCCCACGGCACGGGGAGCCTCCATGGCTGAGCCGAACCTGCCCCACGGCGGGTGCTGCTCCCCACGGCGGGTGATGCAGGCTGTGCCAGGGATTTGCCCGACACACGGTGGGTGAGTTAATCAGCTGCTGTGATAACTGGGACCTACTTTATCTTAATCCTGTTCTTGATTAACTCCAGATCAACTGAAACAAGCTCAGGTTCAGGTGAAATTAGCATCTGTATCGAAATTGCATCACCAATGCAAATGTGTGTGTGGAAGAGCCCAGCACATCACCCACCCGTTCAGGAGAAGGGCTGTGGGCTGGCAGAGGTGGGTGCCAAGGGACAGTCCCCAGCCCTCTGCCCGTCTCTGCGAGCTCTGGCTGGGTCCTTGGGTTCTGCTGCTCCTCAGTCTCCACCATGGCCCTGGGCAGCCCAGGAGCGTTCCTCTCCCTGTCCATCCTGGAGGACCTGCTCATGCCACCAGATGGTGACAGCTCATGGTCACTCCTGTGCTGAGCCCCGATGTGACACTGAGGCCAGGGATGCTGCTGGCTCCTCCAGCCTCCCAGGAGCAGGGGATGGTTTTCCCCATTTTCTGCCATTTACAAACACTTTTACTTATAAAGGCCCAAGAATGTGTGTCCCGTTGGCACGGTCAGTCCAACAGAAAACCCACCCCAAGGAACGGCAGGAGCAGCAGAGGTGTCCTGTGCTGAGCCCCGATGTGACACTGAGGCCAGGGATGCTGCTGGCTCCTCCAGCCTCCCAGGAGCAGGGGATGGTTTTCCCCATTTTCTGCCATTTACAAACACTTTTACTTATAAAGGCCCAAGAATGTGTGTCCCGTTGGCACGGTCAGTCCAACAGAAAACCCACCCCAAGGAACGGCAGGAGCAGCAGAGGTGTGAGCCTGTCCCCTTTCCATCACAAAGGTGCAATCCCATCAGGTCCATTTCAGGGCCAACATTAATAAATCTGGGACAAAAGCTCAGCGGGAGGGATGGCCACTCTGGAGGACAGCATGGCCAGGAGCTGCTGTGCCCTGTGCTAGCTGGGGACCTTTGGCACAAGGTGGTCCAGCTCCTGGCTCTGGGGCCAGTAGGGAAGCAGGGCTGGGGGTGAGCAGCTGCCCAGGCCACCCCAAAGGTGTGTGGGGTGAGTGGTGATTGTGGTGGGGCAGGGGTTGTTCCTGCTGCCATCAAAACTCCCCCCATGCTGGGAGAATGGCATCCTGGCAGGTGTGTTACCTCCCCCTCTCTCTCTATCCACACATCTGTTACCCTGGGAAGAAAATATCCCGTGGGTCTTGGAATGGCAAGCTGAACCGTTGCCTGAACCAGCAAGAGTTCCTCCTGAAGATGGATGCCCAGCATTTGGTTCCAATCTAGCTCTGGTGATTGACAGGGCTAATTCAGCCTGTCCTCTTCCCCCTTATAGCTTAATCGCTCCCAGTTGCCTGGCGCAGGTCTCTCACTGCCAGCTGGAGATGTCTTCATCCTGGGACGCCCTGACTTGGAGTCTGACCTGGGGCTGCTCCTGTACTTGTCCCTGAGCATCTGTGTGACCCCGAGCCAGCCTGGCTTTGGGGGAGCTCCTCTGAGGGGGGCTCTGTGGGGTGGGCGCCCAGGCGGGAGGGTGCAGGGGACAGGCTGGGTTCATGGGCCTGGCAATGTCCCACCTCACCCTCTGGTTTGGGGACCTGGTGTGGTCCCAGTTCAGACTGAGCAGAAGGTGCGTGTGCTGCCTGTGTGTGTCGAGGGGTTTTTGGGGTGCTCAGTGTAGGAGCTGCCGTGTTCCTGCTCCAAACCCCGGTGAAAGGCTGGTGATGGACCCGGCTGGGAAGGGCAGGGGCTGCAGCAGTGACAGTTCCTGGGCGGCTCCCAGGAGGGATTCGGGTCTGATCCCCCGTTAACGATCTGCCCACAGAAAGTGGG
>NW_010299337.1:6904-7568 GCF_000700745.2 Antrostomus carolinensis | reverse complement strand
AAGCCCCGCCGCCTGCCGGCGTCGGGGGAGCACCCCGCCCCGGGGTGGACAGGGCGCACCGGCAGCCTCCGGGGGCACCTGACTGTGCTTTATTCTATGTATACATATGTATATATGTGTGTGTGTGCTTTCAACATGCAACCGTGACACTGTCACTGGGAGCCTGGGAACCTCGGGGTGACCCCCATTTTAAAGGGGACCCTCTCGCTTTCTACAAGAGGGTGTTTGTGCTGAGTTATAAAATAGCTTTCCCCAGTGCATTTATTTTTTTCAAATTCCCTTTTTTACATAACTTGCACACTTCTTGGACAACAGAGAAACTTCCTGATTCTCCCCCCCTTTTCCCTCCCCATGTCCCCCAAACAACCCTCCCAGACTCCGCTGGGAAATGGGAGAGCTGGTTTAAAAGGTTTCATGCAAAACAGATGCTCGACTAAAAATAATATCATCGGTGCGCTGAAAACAAACGAAAAAAAAAAAAAAGCATGGCATGCAGCTTGGCTTTTGGAAATCAGCTCCAGTGGTCCTGGTGTACCCAGCGGGCATCTTCACCCCACACCTGCCCGCAGCTGGGACACAGTGGAGGAAGCTTTGAGGGTCCCCACCCCTCGCCCCGGTAAAACGGAGGAAGAGGGGGAATAAGGGGAGGATTCCCTTTTCTCTT
>NW_010299337.1:0-6862 GCF_000700745.2 Antrostomus carolinensis | reverse complement strand
GGCGTTTCTGCCGTCCCCCTCCCCCCCCCACACCCGCTCCCTCTATCCCGGGTCCCCCAAACTGGCTCCGGGCGCTTTTGCCATCACACCATGGAGAGAAAGTAGGTCACGGCTGAGTCCAAGCCTGGCTGAAGCTGAGGCAGCCCAGCTTCCAAAGCTTACCCAGAAACGTATTTGGGGGTCTTCGTTTGCAACGGTTTGGGTTTTTCAATTTTATTTTTTTATTTTTTCATTAAAAAATATTAATTTTTATTAGTTTCTTAAAAATTAATTAATTTTATTTTGATTAATCATTATTTTTTATAATTATTAATTTTGGACACCTTGGGCGATCAGCTGAGTCGGCTCCTTTAGTCCAAGCTGGAAGGAGAGGGAGAAGGGAAGTAGTTTGGGAGATGGAGGTGGAGATGGAATTATTTTATTTGCTATTCCCTCACCCCCCTCTGAGAGAAATATTAAGTCGCAAAAAACTGACTCACCAACGTTACAGTTCCTGCATCTCTCAGTCTCTTAAACTACATCTCTCTCTAAAAATCAACAGATAAAACCCAACCCAGGCAATTCTTCAGAGCGGGTATTTAGCTAAAATAGTTCACCGCAGTAAATGCGATGCTTTAAACCGGTTTCTACCCTCAGGGTTCCCTGTTTGAGCACACGTGTGTGTTTGTTTTCAGGGTGACTGTGTGGAGGGTTAAATTGAGAGTCCTTTCCAGCCTCTGATTCACAGGGAAGAGAAAGAGAAAAAAAAAAAAAAGGTGGCTTTTTATAATAAATCTGAAAAAAAAAAAAAAATCAAAGCTGAAAAAAAATTCCAATCTTAAAAAAAAATTCTAATCTGGGGAAAAAAAAAAAATCTTAAAAAAAAATCCAATCTGAAAAGCAAAAATCACAAGGTTCTACTCTGTTTCCCCTCATCCTTCATCCAACCTCAGGGTAAGCCCCGAGTCACTCCGGATTGACTCCGGGTTAACCCCAGGGATCCAGATCTCCCTTCAGTTCTTCATGACTATCCATTACAAACCTAAATAAAGCCGATTTGGGAATGAAAGGGAGTGGGGGAAGAAGTTAGTTTGGTTTTAATGTTTCCTTTTGCTAATGACTGGTGCTGCAATTGTAGACCTAAAGGTGGAAAATAATCCTGCATCGTGAATATGAACATCACTCCAGATCTATATATAAAAGTGTATATACATATATATATATTCACACACACATATACACACTCACAGCCACATATACATAAATGAAATGTACAGTAACACAGGAGTGGGGAAAAAAAACAAAAAAAAACAAAAAAAACCCAAACAAAACCCACAAAAAACCCACAAAAAACCCAAAAAAACAAACATTTCCTGATGTTGAAGGCTTTTTCTTTTAATGGCCAATATTTTGAAATTATTCCTAATTCAGGTGGTAAAAGCAAAATGAATCAAAAGCTCACGTTCACATGACATGAGGTTTATTATAGGTCGGCCTAGAATGAAGAGGTAAGAGTGGAAAAAATATGGACACTTTTGAGTCAGACAAAAATAAAATACCAACATTTCTGAGAAGCAATATTTATTGTCTTTTTTTTTTTCTTTTTTTTATGTAGAGACATGTCCTGAATTTCCCCAAAGCCTAGATTGGGAAAATAAAGACTTCTTGGTATTATAAGTAAATCCGTCTGCAGAATCGAAGCAGCACCAACATTCAAAAAAAAAAAAAAAAAAAAAAAAACAAAACTGAAGAGGAAAATACAACAAAACACAACAATCTCTTTTTTTTTTATTCTTATTCTTATTATTTATGTAAATCAGGTCATCACTGGACAAGAAACCAATTTCTACCCATTACCATAACAGCTTGTCTATAAAGAACAGAAAAGATTCAGATAGGATACTACCTAGTCAAGCGGGATATTTTTTTGTTGGTTTTGTGTTTTTTTTTCTTTTTTGTTTGTTTTTTTTTTTAATATCTTTTTTAAACTTTTTGTTTTTTTTAACTTCCCCCACCCATTCACAGAGGTATAGATTCACAGATAAATAACCCAAAAACTACTTGCTCGCCATATTTACACATTCCCGTTAAATTAAGCATAAATAAATATATACAAACTCAATACTGAATGCCTCTCCGCATTTCTTCTCAGGAAGAGTCGATAAACTGATATTTCTCACTGTGTGGTCAGATTTTTCAAGAAGAGGAGGTGAAAGGGATCGTTTGGGGCATAAAAGGAGAATTTTTTTTTTTTTTTTTTCTTTCATCTTTCCAGTTTCTCATTTGCTTTTTCAGAGCTTTATTTATTTATTTATTTCCTTTATTTCTTGCTGGCACACAATGTCTCGTCTCTCTGGAAATGTTCAGGTGTTTGCCAGTGTGTTTGGGGATATTTTCTTTTACTTTTATTTTTTTTTCCCCTTTTGAATAAGAAAATATAGTATTTGTAAAAAGCCTACGGTCTCTCTCACACAGGGAAGCTGGAGGGGAGGGGGAGTTGGGCCAGATCGATCTGGTGATGCTTACGGCAGCTGAAACGAGCACCAAATTCTCTGAGAAATGTATTAAAACAGTCTGTGTGATAAACTGGTCAAAAAGAGATGAACCAGGGAAGGGAATAATCCCTTTGGGCACAGCTAAAGGTCTTAAAACCATCCTCCCTCCCAGCCCCAAATGTAAATTTGGAGATTTTTGGGGGGTGGTTGATCTTGGGTTGCAAAGGGACTTAAAACAGCTTCTCACAGAGAATTTCTATTAGGTGGGACTAGACACGACCCGATTTTAAAGAAATCATCGGGTTGTAAAAGGATTCCCTTCAACGTGGCTTCTTGTTTCCTTCACACCTTGTGTGAATAATAACCAGGAAGGGGGGAAAAACCCAAAAAGTCAGGGAGAGTATGAAAACAAAGATCTTTCCAATGGAAAATAGAGAATTGTTATTAAAAAAAAAAAAAAAAAAGTGAGACTAAGAATGAAATAAAATTTACAGCAACCCACCTGTTTGCTTTGAAAACAAACTTTTCACGGTCTCTCCTCAAATTTTTCCCTTGAGTTAAAAAGCAAAGCTGCCGTGTTAATCCTCCTGTTTATTGATTTATGATCCCAAGGAAACCAAACCTTTTCATAACTCAATTAGCAGATAAACATCTGAGGTGCCCCGCCAACACAAGTAGTTGGACTGGGAAAGTGCAGGAGAGCTGGAAAATACCTTCCAGTGGGAGGATGAGTTTAGTATTGGGGAACCTCTGTCCCCAGCACTAACAGGACCCACCAGGCAACAGGACCAGCACTAGTCTAGGGGGAAGAGCAGAGATGGATAGACTCCTATGCCATGTTTTCTCCCTGTTTGCAGTTAAATCAGCAATTTATGGGTTTTATCTCCATACTTGAGGGAGCAAATGATGGAGCATCCCACTGAAATCAATGGGAATTTGATATCTGACTTTCTTTCACCTGAGCAAAGCACAGCCTGGCATTTGCAGTCTGTCTCTTCCAGGTAGAAGGCACAAAGGGCAGATCCAAAATTGCCAGGAGTCAACTGAAACTCTTCCCTCAACTTTCTTAATGTTTAGGTCCTGGTCATAGTTGACCAAACCTGTGCCTAGGGGAGATGTCAGCACCAGGATCGGGCCCTCACACATCCGTTTGCATGTGCACATGTGTGTGCAGGTCTTTCCCCAAGAAGTTGCAAGAGGTTCCCTCTCTTCATTAGGGAGTGGGATGGTGGGATCCTGTCATCTGCAGTTAAAAGGAGCATCCTCAACATCTCCCCAAATCCAAGGAAGGACCATTCCCAACATCTCCCCAAAACCTCAGTTGGAAGCTCTGGGGTGACAGGGAGTAAGTCCCCATGTCCTTACGTGTGCACCTGGGGAGGTGGAAGACTGAGAGCTAACTCAGGGTCTCCCCACACCCAGGAGTCCCACCAGGCTGGGTGATGCTGGAGAGCTGGACCCGTGGGCTCCTCACAAAGCCTTTTTTGTTGAGGGTTGGTAAAGCAATGTTCAAGGCTTTGTGCTCACCTTCAATGAACAGAATAGTCAGGTAGAGAAGAGAAATATGCTTTCAGGAGGTACCATCCATTCCTCCCCAGATACACACGTACGCACCCTTTCCCTTGCCAGTGCATCACCGCTCTGGAGCTTGGATTGCCCTTCCCCACGGGCCTGCTGAAATTGAGGGTGGCTGTGGAGGACTGTCTGGGGGCTGCTTTTCAATCTGGGGGTCCCCAAGGTAGTGATGGAGGATCCATGAGCTCTGGCATCACCTAGGGATCCACATCTCCTCTGGTGACATCCACAGGGGCTTGCCAATTACCAAACCCACTGCCACGGACCTGCCAGGTTTGAAGGATACCTCCAACTCATCCCAACATCTTATGAAGAAGGCTGCTTGCCTCAGTTTCCCCCTTTTCTCAGGTAAGATTCCCCACAGAACTCTGCCCTAGAAGAACCAAAAGTATATGAATGAGGAGCAGCCCCAGAAAGGTCAGTGCTCCTTGGCTGGATGATTCCTGGGTTTCTATTGCCACACAGATGTCCAACACACAAGTAGAGGACAAGAGCCAAGACCTTCACTTGCTGCTCAAAGCTTTGAAAAGCAGAGCAGGCCCTCAGCTGTAGCTACTCCTCAAGTAGCTAAGGACACAAAGGGTGACAATCAAGAGACTCATTTGCTTTTTTGTTTCAAGAAAATTTTGTTGGGGGATGTGGAGAATATTGCTGAATTATTTCTCCCCCACCATCCACTTTGGAGGGTATCTAGAAACTAACACAAGACTGAGGCTTCGCTTTTTGTCTCTCTCTCTCCTTGTTCTGAGTTCAGGTGTGCCTGCTTGGGTGAGTGGGATTGAATGCTGCAGCTTTAACAGGGATCCCAAGGGGTGAGGGGGGACTGACCCCACTGGATTTTTACCAGTAACTCCAGGAGATTTACCCACACCCAGTAACTGTTCTGACATAAGCAAAAAAAAATGTGTTAGTGCACGAAGCCTGCCCCACTGAGAAACACAAGCAATTACCCAACACCTCAGAATCCAAAGAGAAATTCATATCCTTACACTTCAGCATTATTTTTTTTTACCATAGAAGACAAAGAAATGTATGTTAAAAAAAAAAAAGGGGGAAAGAAATCAGACTCCCCCTCCCCACCCCCCAAATCATATGCATAAGACATCCTGTCACACACCAAACCACCGAGAAAAACATTGGAGTTATGAAGTTTTTTTTCCCCCCTATCACACCGACTTGTTCTAAAGCAAAAGTCACAAGACACATTTTTTTTAAAAAGAAGCTTTCTAAGAGAAACAGATTTCCTCAGAATGAGTTCAGAAATCAGGATATTCCCTGGCAAACCCTCCCCACTCCCATCACGAGGAGCCAGCTCACATGGCAACTCTTTCCTCCCTGGGTACAAAACCTTAGTACCAAGCAAGCGTGGTAACATTCGACACAGCTCTTATTTTCTTTGCAATATTACACCTCGATTTCAACTGATATTTTTATCTCATTCAAATTATTCCCTTTGAGCTTCTTTAAAGAAGTGCACCTACAGAATTCGGAAACAACTGGCTTTGATTTGAAAAAGAAAGAAAAAAAAAAAAAGAAATGTATCAGAATATCAGAATTGTGGATTTTTTTTCTCTGTACCTGATATATTGTGTAGGGATCTCTAGTCCTCTTTGAAGAAGCTCATAAGCCAAGCGGGCAAAGCTTTAGGAAACAGAAGAAAATAAAATAGTGCATACTCCTGAGAAAGAATTACATACTTATATCACTCATTTTTTTGTTGCTGTTAACAGTTCTTTAACAATAGGGGGGAAAGGTATCTCTCACACACACTTCTCAAGAAAATTGAAAATTAAGGACTGAAACATTGGCATAGTTCAGAATATAAAACCCCTTAGAGAAAAAGAGGAAATCTTGGAAAATTCAGAAATCAGATAGTGCTGACATTTTACCAGACCTTACTTTCGAATTTTGCAACCCATTATAGACAAGTCATTGCACCGTCAAAGGCGAATACTACATTACAAAGGTATGTTTGCATGCATGAATATGTGCGGCTAGACACACATATTTAATATATACATATGTATATATTCATATATATACATACATATATACAAACATACATCGGATACACACGCACCCCTGTCAAGTTCTGTGTGCGCATACGCACAGGCACGCACGCGCCCATACACACCTGTAAACGCTGGGAATCTAAACAGAGAGTCTGTCTAGACCAGGAAAACTAAAATAAAATCAAATAAAATAAAATAATTCTTTAAAAGTAGAGTTTGATAATTCAGCTGAGCTACGACAACTCAAAACTCTTCCCATCTAATGGTGTTAACGCAAGACGCTGCCATGAACACAGCTGGAACTGGTTGGTGTTGATGACTTCATGAGAGGTTTGGGCACTTTCCTCCCCCTCCTTTCCTAGTCTAGACAGAACCAGGGTGGCGAGATGAGATGGGAAGAGTTAAGGAGAATGAGGTGATGGGGCTGCTTAGAAAGGAACGCTCTGGAAGATTCATTTTAGCTAGGGTGGAGACAGGATGTCATTGGAAAAATAAAAATAAAATGAAATAAAATAAAAATAATAGCAAGACAGACCGTGCAGCTCAAGAAATCAAAGCACTGACACCAAAAATGTTTCTCCGATTTCTTCCAATAAGTTATTCATTTCTTTCTTTTATTATTATTATTATTAATTATTATTATTATATTCCCCTCCTCCCCCCCATCCCCGCAATCATTATTTAAAAAATGTGAAAGAACAGATGTGGGAAAAAAATCCTGGTGGTTGTCTTCACATGTTCCTGGCAAGAGACTCTGAACCACTGGTCTTGCGCCATTGTGCTCCTCTGATCTTAAATTAT
>NW_010299336.1:0-2343 GCF_000700745.2 Antrostomus carolinensis | reverse complement strand
ACCCCTTTTCCCCTTCCACCCCATTTCCCCTTCCACTTCCCCCCTCCACCCCGCTCCCGCTGTCCCCTGCCCGCTGGCCCCAGCTCTGGAGGAACAAGAGGGCTTTCTCCTCTGGGGATGGCCCCTGAGCTGCAGCTCTCTGGGGGATGGAGAAGCCCAAGGTCTTTGTTTGCTCCCTGGCCAGATGGGGCCACGTGGTCTCAGGGCTCTCAACCCCCTGTCCCACTCCACTGAGGAAGGGGGGGACCGGTGATGGAATCACCTCTGCAGCTCCTGAGCACCCTGCACCCCTCTCCCCGCAGGTGGGGACCAACGGGGTCATCTCCACCCAGGATTTCCCCAGGGAGACCCAGTACGTGGATGACGATTTCCCCACAGACTTCCCTGTCATCGCTCCCTTCCTGGCCGACCTCGACACCTCTGGTGACAGAGGGAACATCTACTACCGGCAAGATGACTCTCCAGATGTGCTGGACCAGGCTGCCAGCTACATCCAGGCTGGGTTCCCCCACACCGCCGGCTCCTTTGTGCCCACCAACGTGTTCATTGCCACCTGGGAGGATGTGGGCGCTTACCAGGAGCTCTCGCAGGACACCGAGCCCTCCAAGAAGGTGAGGCCAATGAGCTGAAGTTGGATGCCCATCTTACATGTCATGGGAGGATGAGTCTTCCTTGCGTAGCAACCAACAATGTTCAGTCTGTTCTTTCTGGGCAGCTGGGTGGTGGGTCCAGCCTTGGATGAGCACTGGAGGAGACACGGAGCTTCTCCTCTCTGCTCAGAGCTGTGGCAGTGGTGGGTCTGTTGGCTTTGCTGATGGGTAGAAGAGGTTTAGAGGTTGCCTTCAACTCCATGGTTGCTCTGGGTTTGCAGGGCAGAGTTGAGCCTTGGCCCAGGTTGCCCATCAGGCTCCTGACCTTTTGCTGATGGCTTGGGGCTGGTCCTTCCTTCTGGCTGATTAATGCTGCTGGTGGGGAACCGGCTTCAAAGTTTCCACTGTGGGTTGATTTTATGTCTGGAAAACAAGCTCGTAGGTGGTCTGCTGGGTCGGGGAGGTGACCTGTGCTCTCCACTCATGGGCTGATAAAGCTCCTGCGTGGGTGGACCTACAGCGCTGGATCTATGGCTGGGGCTGGAGCCATCGCATTAGGGTGATGATGTGCTGAGGAGGTGACAGTGACGCTCTGCCGGCAGGATGGGCTCCTTGAAACAAGCTGGACATGAGGAGCTGCAAGAGGGAAGCTCTCGTGATGAATACCCAGAGCCATGTGATGGGTGACAGGCTCTCACCACAATGGGGTGAGCTGAACCCAAAGCCCATCAGCAGCCACCATGTCCCCATCGCATTAGGGTGATGATGTGCTGAGGAGGTGACAGTGACGCTCTGCCGGCAGGATGGGCTCCTTGAAACAAGCTGGACATGAGGAGCTGCAAGAGGGAAGCTCTCGTGATGAATACCCAGAGCCATGTGATGGGTGACAGGCTCTCACCACAATGGGGTGAGCTGAACCCAAAGCCCATCAGCAGCCACCATGTCCCCACAAGCCAGCAGGAGCCACCAGCCGTCCTCCCCCTGCTCCGGGGCCCTTTGGTTAGCGGGTTGTTGAGAGAGAAGCCAAGCAGAGGAAGAAACCGAGGTTTGGAAGGAAACAACACACATTTTTTCCTCTAATTTAAAACTTGGGAAGGCAGCTGAAGAGATGCCATCGGGGGCCTCATGGTGACCTCGCAGCCATCGAGAACGCAGCTTCTTCTCTTCCCAATTGTGGTTGTTTTTTTTCCTTCTTCAAGAAGTTTGATCAAGTTTTAAACTGAAACTAGTCTCACTTGGAAAGGAGCAGCTCCAGGGAACGTGTCCTTCAAGATGCACTGAAAGGCAGCTTGTGCCTGTGCTTTGCTCAACTCCCCTTTTAACCAAAACTGCTAAAAACTGCCCCAAAACACCACTTTTTTTCATCACCAAACATGTCATTTATTGAAACGCCCCCCTCCTGCTGCTCAGAACCAGGACTGCCCTCCAAGCCTTTACCCCCCACCCCCCCCAGCTTTGGGAAGTCCCAGCTCATCCTTTCTGAGCCTCACAAGCAGCAATTTGGGTTCAAGTTGGGGGGGTTTAGATGTTCCCCCAGCCTTGGGGGTCCTGTCCAGCAGCGCTGCTGTCAGCGCCGTGTCCCCTCCAGCTCCTTGGGGACAACACTCCCACCCCCTGCAGTGACACTTCCCAAGGCAAGAACTGACCCCGCTTCTCCGGGAGCAAAATCTGCCCTTTGGGTTGGAATTTGCCCTTTGTAGCTTTTTGCTGCCAGCAGCCGGTGACAAACCAGGGGGCTTTCCCCCCCCCCTCC
>NW_010299335.1:0-42938 GCF_000700745.2 Antrostomus carolinensis | reverse complement strand
GGGGGAGGGTGTGTGGGGAAAAAAAAAATTTGTTTATCTACACTAGTCTATGTGTTTGAAGGAATACGCCAGCTGTGTTATTCACATAATTCCAACAGCTTGTAGGTTTTCTGTAACCATGTTGATCTGGAAGGAGCCAGATTTTCTTTCTTTCTGTTTTCTTTGGTGCTGGTAGTGATTTATGGGTTTGTTTGTGATAGCAACAAAGGTCCTCAGTCAGAAATGAGCTGTCATTATCTGTTGTGTGCTTAGCTGCCTTTGCCTATGAATAAGCCATCTAGTCTTTTAGTCCCATTAAAAGGAAAATGCAGTGATTAGGACTGAAAAATAGGAAGAGAAAAGAAGAATGACAAAGTTCAGCATAACAAAATATGACCATGATTTAAGATAGCTTTATAGTTTCAAAGTATTACTACATGTGTCAATAAATAAATTATACCAGTTTTATGCAAGTGTCACTCCGTTTGGTCATATTTTCTTGGCTAATAGCTTTTATGCATCATAGGCAAGAATTAATCCTGAAGATAGATTTACTGGAGAAAAAGGTGGAGTGCATAGAAGAGCAAGGTACCCAAACAAAACAAAACAAAACCATAACTTGTGTATTACAAAACTGCCTTAGGAACAACTTCTTTTCCTCTTGGTCTGCATCCTTTACTCACTATGCCAGATTAATTTGGACTGCAGGGTGAGACATCTGCCACTGTAAACTCTCTCTCAGCATAGAGAAAGCTGCTCTTGGCACAGCAGACCACAGGGATCCTGCAGGACAGGGGACAGCTTGTTGCATTCATGTGCAAAGAACTATCTATGTTCAAGCTTCTTGTTTTACTCCCATACTTCTCTCTTGTGATTTTAAAAAGCAAATATTTGTTTAAGCTATAAATATCAATTTAAAAAAATGCATGTATCTAAAAAGCTTTATACTTATACTTTACAAATATAGCTGTTCCGCAGAATTAAGCTTCTTCCTGGCGTATGTGTAATTTTTATCCCTAGCATGGAAAGTATTGTGACAGACCTGAAAACATGTTTAAGGCATATTTGTGGAGCCCAGGTCATGTCTGAACTCTGAAAGATTTGGAGCAATTTTTGGTTTGCAAGGAAGAGTTATAAGAAGGCTCTATCAGAGAAATTGGAAAGTGGTTCAATTAGCCCAGTGTAGATTTAGAGGAGTGAGTTTGAGCTTTGAAACTATTATTGGTAATTCACTTTTCTGAATGGGGAGTCTGTGGAAGTCTCAAAATTATTCTGGCTTTTACTAATTTTTGTACTACAGGAAAATCTGTGCCTCAAGTGTATTAGCTCAGAAGGCCTGGGATAGACCCATGATTTATGAAAAGACTACTGTCAGATTCAGTCAGAGCCTGTTTGAATGTAATGATATCTCAAAAGATTTTAGGTTAGAAGAAGTGTTAATCAAGTTTGTCTCACTTTCTCCTCTCATCCCTTTCTCCAAATATAATATATGACTTTGCAGAAAAGGGCCCTAGTTCAGGTCATTGAGCTTAGCCTGTGGGTGATAACTTCTTGTTATCAGCAATGAAGATCAATACCCAGGTGGCAAAGGACTAGAGGAACCTTCCCAGAGTGACTTCGCAGTGGGGTTCCTCCTTTACCTCCCAGCAGGTGTTGCACTTTTTTTTTTTTTGAGAATGCATTGGCCAGTGAATTCAAAATAATGGGGAAAAGAGGAAAGAGCAAAGTAGAGCCATTTTTTTTAATATTTGTTTTTGTAGCTGTGAACCTTTTTTTTTGGTACTCAGATACTGAGAAAACATTAAGTGCGTCAAAAAGTGGCCTTCAGTTTGCATAAAAAGCTGAAGATCTTCACCCTGTTGCAAAATCACAAAATCAATCATTGTTGGGATTGTGCCAAAAGTAGGCTAAATATCCTGATGGGAGCTAACAAGAAACTGATAGGACCATCACAGAAAAATGCTAGTAGTAGTCAGAGTTACCGACTTTTAATCATATTCATAATATTCATAATTCTGCAACTTTGTGAAGCATCATATGAAAGCTTTCAGCCAAGAAAATACATGAAACAGAAGCAAAGAGGCAGTCTCAAACTACCAGTATGTAAAAAAAGAGCAGAATACATATTAATGTAGGTTTGTAAAGAAATGCAATGAGTGTTATGAGAGAAAGTAAAACACCATGACACTGCATTCGGTATTCACACATGCTGAAGGCAAACTGTGCCTGGCCATACAGTTCTTCACCCAAGGGCTCCTAGCTTTTGCCATCAGCCTCAGCAACAGTTCCAGAGCCAACTTACAGTCATGTAACCGCTTGGAAAATTCACAAGGACAGGCCAATGAAAAATAATGTTGTACAGTGGCAATGCATATTTTTTTTCAATGGCTTTTCTCTTCCTGCAAAAGACATCTTCCTTTTAGGGTTAGGTGAGACTCATACTTTTTGGCCATTTTATATGAGTTTATTAACTACATTAGGAAATTAAACTAAGTCAATGGAAATATGAATACTCTTAGTTACCCTACAAGTTGGGTAAACATGACAGACATTGTTCTTGTAATGAAACAAGTCTTTAGTTTTGACATTCACTCTAGGCAACTTGGCAAATAATCACGAGTTCTTGTCGTGTTGTGCAGCTTCAATGTAAGACCTATTTTCCTAATTATTTTGTGCTATGTTTTAGGACATCTTGTAACATCAGAAACCCCTTCTGTATTTTCTGAGAACTGAATATCTCTTCTAGTATTAAGAAAATAACCTTGCTCAGCAACTTTTTTGGCACATTAATTGTACATTCTTTCTCTTGGTTGGGAAATGCATAAGATTGCTATGCAAGATTTATCTAGCAGTTTCTTCCATACATACATTGTACAGACTGTATGTTTTGAAGATAATAGATTTTGCCACAATTTTTTTTAACAGGGGAGCAATAGCCTGCCAAAAACTTAAATTTATATGAAGCGAAATTTTGAATAATGAGTTGCATAAGCAGAAATGGAATAGATCTTTGATACCCTTCATGAGTCCTCTAGGAAACAGTAGTGAATGTCCCATCATGTTGCTTGATTATTTCTTTGAAATGTTCTGTATATTCTGTGCTGCCAATGCAGTATAATTTAGAAAGTTGCCATTTAAATCCACATATCTTACTGTGATATTAAGTGTATTTAAATCCCATAAAATGCCTTCTAATTTATTTTTCATTTAGTCCATTTAATAAAATAGCAATAATGTTCTTTCAAGTGAAGGCTATGGAAGGAAAATTGCTCTTACTTTTAAAATATACTCCTCAATTTGCTGTACTGCTTATTGCACTGCAAAAGTCATTTATCCTCTGGAACATTCACTTACAATAAAATTATTGCTTAATTTCTTTTAAAAACATTGGAGATTGGTCATGTTCTTCATAACTTTAAATGAATTTTTGTATATTGTTAATGCTTCATGGTTATGCCTAGCAATAAATTTAAAATCTAATTTATCCTTGGTATTATTTTTTATTTTGCTTTCTTTGTCTTCTTCTGCAGTCTTTGGAGAGGTATCAAAGAATGACAAAAAATATAATACTGATGGTGCTTACATTATCTTAGTATTTTGTGATACACTGCTGTTGCTCTCAGGTTTCTTGTTACAGACGAAAACAGTTTTCATATAGCCTGTATTGGCTTTGAAGATGTATGAGGAAGGCACACTTGGTTCTCCGGTGCTATTAAGAGGACATGCTTTTCTGATGTTCTTACATGCTTGGAAGACATCTAGGAAGAAATGTTATATTAACTTTAAGCCTCTTGATTCTAGTCAAAGTCCAAGCATAATTTCTGTATTAGGAAACTTCTGTTCTTCTCTTTTTGTATACCCACATGCAAGCCTTTCCTTCAATCAGTACTGTATTCAGAGTGTGAAAGTCCAGGGCAAAGAAGTGAATCTGTTACCATGACATTTTAGAATTTCATTTCTGTATTTCAGTGGTTGTCATATAAGGTATTCTCAATTTGCAAGTAACAGTATGTGTTTTCTAAACTGTCAGCCCTACATAGTATCTCTGGGAGATGTAAATCAGGCTGTGCTGCAACTTTAATGCTGTTGCTGTGCTTAAATGATATTTTTCATTGTAGAATTGCCCTCCACTTACACCTATGCAACCCTGTTATTTTCAGTCAGTAAGAAAAGTTGTAACTGTTTGGAACTGCTAATTTTGTACATAAGAGCAGAGCTGAAATCATTAGTTTGTCTTTGTTGTCCTGCACACTATGGCTTTGGTTTATGCATCCTTGTAGAGCAGTTTTGTTGCTGTCTAGTTGAGCATTACACTTTCCATGATGTTTTATGGCCAAAAAGCCGTCCCGCTCATCTTGGAAAAAGATACTTCTGAGATCAGTTCGGTTTAGGGATGTGAGGGCACATAAAATTTACCCCTTTTGGATTTTTAGTTTGGGTTTAAGATTTTAGTCTCAGACAACTTGCCTGAGATCAGTTGATCACTGATCTTTGATCAGTTCTTTTCTGTGAAACTCTGAGATTTATGTCTTGTATCTGAAAGAATTAAAAGTCTGTCTGCTTAGTCACAAAGACTTGCATCTTGGTCCAGGAAGGTTCAGGAGTATGGAGCTTGAGTGATTTCTTCACTCTTAGGTAATCTGGGACTCTTACAGCTTTCATGACAACAAAGAACGATCTGCCTTCATTTCCAAAATAGAGGATTAATCCCATCTGTCACACTTTTTCCAATCTGAAGCAAGGTATGTTCTTTCACAGGTATTGAATGCTAGTGATAATAATTGTCATTTCATGTATTTATGAGAATTGATGGCACTAAGTGAGTTTCACTTATGAAAGTTATTGGTCTCCCTTATGGTTGTCATATTATTTGTTTATCTTGCATCTAAATTCTTTGCCATTCATTGAGTGGCTCCTAAATATCTTTTATCAATATAACATCTTGTTAGACATTACAGCAAATGAAATTTGGAAGATACAGATAACTGGCCTAATAGTGGAAATTACAGTGGCCTTAACAAAGGAATTGTGTTGAAATAGAAAGCTGTATGCTCTCTGGCATAAAGATGGTGTGATTTTCTTTCTTCTGTACATAACCAGGTGTGTTGGTGGAGGTTGTGTCGTTAGTGAGTATATATGAGAGAGGATAGGCATTCAGATAGTAGTCAGATGTAACCACAAAAAGTTTTTGGTCAACCTGACTGAACAAACAGATTGGGTTACTTTGTTATGAGAGGTCCTTGTTAAGAAGAAGTAAATATAACATAACAAATAGAAAAAATGCTGGACTATGCATGAAGTGAAAATGAAAAAACATAGTAACTGGTAGCAAAAACATACATGTGGAGGAAATAAAACAGCCTAGGCTCTCATGTGGTGCTTGTGCTTGACCTTAAATGGGTAATGAATATTCAAAATGCAGAGCCTTTCTTCCTATCCATATTCTGATGAAATAGTTTATTAAAGAAATATTTCATTCAAAACCCACTTGTGATTTTCAAATCATTCTCAAAGAACTGAGCACGTTGCAAAAGTCACTGCTTTAGCCCCATGGTGTGAAATGGCATCTTTGAAAATGCCTTGCAGTGATGATGAAAAAGAGGAGGATCCTTTCCCTTTGTGTGAGAAAATAATGCAGAAGTGATGTAGCAAGTGTATCTATAATTACCTCTGATGATAATTATAGATACACTTGCCTAGATTCATGTCTTTAGAATACCTTGTACTTACTTACAGACAGAAACACCTACAGATCTAGTTTCAGGGTGACAGAGGTTAGTTAAGAACACATTGTTTTAAATATTTCTTCCAGTTTCAAAATCAGCATTATTACATTTTGGCAACACTTAAACCAACTTGTTCTGTGTTCCTAAATTATTCATTAACTTTCCATCATACCTTCCACTTTGTGGTGCTATTGCAAGCTCTGCAAATGGGCTCACACTTAATTTAATGAGAATTTTCTGTATGTACAGAACAGTGTGGGTGTGTGTTTACAGATGCACAAAATTGTGTGGGTTTAAAAGCATGATGATTTGTTCTTTTGGTGTCTGAAAATTAATGTTTAATTCCCAAGCTCTTTATGTTTTTTACTAGGCAACTACCTGCATCAACATTTGATTTTTGTATGGTTTGTGATCAGAGATTTCTTTTAAACACTCGTGAAGGAGAACGAAACATTATCTGGAGTCAGAACTGTAGATAGATAAAACTAGACTGGCACTTGCTCACTTCCCCTTGTGAACATGTTAATCTCACCTGTCTAGCATTTGTCCGTTTTATCCCTCCCCTTTTCAGTCCATTCTTACACCCAGTGCAATCTCCACACGTTTTTCAAAAGGAGACTTTGATTAAACTAACTTTTCCTTTACTGAACTGAAAGGCATCATAGGAAGTTTCTTCTTTTAGTCTACTCTCTTCCCCCCCTGCCCCCCCAGTGTTTTGTATAAATGAAGCCTAAGTACCTACAAAGTATAAGAAAAACAGTCTGTGGGGGATGCCATTTGTTTAATTTATTCAGCTCTTAAAATCTGTTTTCTAGCTGCCTCAGGTCTCCTGATTTTATGAGGTATAGTGATCACAGTCCCTGAGAATTACTTCATATCACACGGAAGTAGTTGGTGCTTTTGATTCTTTTGAAAGGATAGTAAGGATGCTGCACCCTGCCCTCTTCAGCTTGAGAGAGTTAGTCTGGAGATAGTATGGTATTTTGAAAAACACAAATGCAGCATATCTGAGTTAAAATAGGGATGGACAGGAGCTGCTTTGCACACCCTGGTCCACATAAAAAATATTGCAAAAGGAAGCTTGCCTTCCTTTATCAGTAATGGTTTGGCTTGTAGCATCTATAAAAGCTTTTTTCTTTGAAAGATGCTTTTGTGCGAAACAATTAACACATTGATAGCGGTGTGGTTTCTTTTTTGGTGTCCTTTTAAACAGTGTTGTTGTCTTCAGGAAATGTTTAATTTTCACTTGGCATTGGTTGTAATTTCAAAGGGGCTAAAGCAGAGCTCTTTATCTCCTCTCCATTAGCACACGATACAGCCTTTCTAGTTGTGGGCAATATAATATCTTTTCTGTTGTTTGGTTTATAACCTTGATCTCATTCTCAGTTTTGATTACCTTTTATGTCCCAGCATCTACTTTCTTCTTACATTATTTTCTTCTTACATGACAGCTCTAACATACAGCTTTTGTTAGCTATGCGCAAATCTAAAAGTCATAACTTTTCATATCCCAGTAATGAAATATTCTGTTTTCTGGTCTTGGCAGATGCCATATTTTCTGATCCACATCTATTGAGAGCTGCTGCTGGAATATTTTTCTTAACCTGTGACTTAGAGCATTTTGCCTGCTCTCAGCTAACCTCTCTCATAGTCCTCCCTTTCTGGGTCACATCATAGTAAGATGCTTATTTTTTCTGTTAATGATGTGGAAGGCCTTTTCCAGACTGTGTATTTTTTGTGTGATATCACACCATTGCATCCTGTTTCAGACAGTCCGTGATGTACAGATTTTGTTACTCACATGTTAGCATGGTAGTATGCTGCCTCCTTTTAGCTTGGGAAGCACTTGCATTAATATACAAACACATCCACCACTCTGTTTCTCCATTATGTCTTTCCTTAATGCACTCTTTCTAGAAAAACCTTGATAACAATCAGGCGGCTGGTGTGCCTGTCATGCTGATTACCAATATCTCATTGTTTTCTTATTCTCCCTGGCTTCTCTCCCTAAGTTGTCTTGTGTCTTGTGCTTGGACTGGCAGGTCTTTAGGGCAGAGACTGTCCTTTTCATTTTGTGTTTGCAGTCTGTCAGGGACTCAGGAAAGATTACCAGTTAGTTCAAGTGGATTAAAAAAAATGCTAAACAAACAGGCATTATTTATATTGGAAATGGCCGATATACAAGTTGATGGTTATATAATGGCTACTTTTAATAGAAGAGCCGTGCCTCTAATGTCTGTTGCTTTTGAGGAAAGAATAGTTCTTTTATGTCTTTTCCCCTTTTCATGCACTACCGTTGCTTTGAAATGTTATTTTCACCTTAAACCATCCTACTAAGACGATGGTTTATTTGCCTTATTTAAATATATATCTATAGATTGAACTTTTTCTGCAGAAAAAGGAAAAGGAAGAATTAAAAAAAAACCCCAAAACCAAAACAATCCTGTTGTATAGATTTCTAAAATTTGCAGTGAGTGCAAGGAAGTGAATTCTGAAAGTAAAGAAATAAAACATGCAAAGCTTATAAATTGCTATGAATGAAGTCCCACATAATTTTGCTTTGAATTATTAAAATCTGTGTCAAACTCATAGCTTTCTATGGAACATAACTTAAGAGAACCTGGTGTATGCTGAAAACTTGTTTGATTACACACTTGGGAAATATTTGTTTAAAGCTCACTGTTCTGACTAATCTGATAAAATGTTTTACTTGTAATAATATCCACTTAGAACAGAAGAAAACAGGGCATGATTCAGGCAAATTAAATTTGTCCTCCAAATGTAAATATCAATGCAAATGAGCTTTTTCCACTTTTTACTTTCCAGACCTTCAAAGTGAGACATCTTCTTGGGGTCCTGAAGCCTTAGTAGGCAGGCACTGATGATACAGTTCTCTACCTTGTGGGTTTTACGGATGAGCATCACCTTTGAGCTAAATCCCAAGACTACTGACTATTTTTTTTACCTCCCTGAGTCTTTCTCTTTTCCAGTGCCACCTTTTTCTTATCTTTCCACTTTTTTTACATTCCAATAATTTGTTGCAGCATTGCTGCTTTCATTTCTTTTTGGAAACAAAACTACAATGGTGTTTCAAATCTATCAAGTATAATGTCACTTTTCAGAGTTGTCCAGCTGGTTTTTGTTTGTTTGTTGTTCTTTTTTTTTCTTAAAAAAAAAAAAATAAAATCACTTTTTGCCCTTCACCACTATTGGAGTAGCTATGTGACTTGCTCTACAAGATAAAGCAACTGACCTGTAGCTTTATCTCCAGCTTTCTTGCTTGGAATGAAGAAAACTGTTTTCTATTTTTATACTTACCAATGAGACAAAAACCAGGACAACAATATAAATATTTTTTGCAGAAAACAAATCAAAAGGAAGTAAATCTTATCTCAGTGTACTTTTAAAATAAATGATTGTATTTTATCTTAGTGATTTATCTTTACATTTACTATATCAGTAAAGTAGACAGCTTCACGTTATTAAAATGATTCTGCTACTGTGCTTGCAGTGTTATTTTTGGTAGTATGAAGTTGCATTTCTGTTTCAAGCCTAGATGTAGCACTAGGTCATATGAAAAACCAGCTGCTATATTTGTCGTCAGTGAAGTAAACAGATATGGATTTGTAATGATACCCATGTTTAGTACTTAAACTTCTATTCCACATATATAGCAAAGAGCATTCCAGTAGATAATATTTCCATTTGAAATATGGCTGGCAAAAACATGAGGCAATTATTTATTCCAATGCGCTATCTATATATCATGAAGTGTTTTCATCCCCATTCATTCATTCCATTATAGCAATAATGATAAAAGTTTCAAAATTACTTTAATTAATAGGATTCATTTGTACTAATTGCTGGCATTTACTCTTTAATGCAGCATATCTATAGCCATGCTTCAGCTGAGCGGGGACTGCTGTATATTAAGAACAAAACTTTGCTCACCTTGTGCAATGTAGAGGCAGGTGGCCTGAAGTTTTCTCTTTTTTTCCTTAATACTGGAACTGAATTGACCTGTAATTTCAGGCTGAGCAGTATGGACTTCACTAGAGATTAACTGTGTTGGTGAGACCTAGTGCTTTCACATCACCCATATTGCCTTTTCCCATTTTCCTTCCCTCTTCCTGAAATACTTCTTTAAGTCCACATTTTGATATTAGAACAGTAAAGCTGAATCTTAAATGGGCAAAAGATATGGCTTATAATTTCTGAAATATACTGAGCTCTGTATTAGTTAATGAGGGCTCACGTGTACATGTGCATGAAGCTCACTTTCTTTGAAATTTACTTTTCCATATGTTACAATGCTTAGTAGCTAAGTTTGAAGCAGTGAATTTGGTTCAGACTGTTTCAGAGTCCCTCAGGATGCATTTAAGAAATAGGAGAGAAGTGACACTGAAGCTTTCCAGACATTTTCAGATTGCAGAAATGAGGATTTGGTTCAAAGCAGTACTGAGAATCACATATTCCGAACTAGAAACAAAAATGCACTCACATATGTATTTTCTGATTTGTCTCATCAATAGAATTTCAGCCCCTTTTGCCAGCCAAAATACTGTTCTAAGTATTTCTGAAAAAAATTGCCTGGAGCATCTCCCATATGAGGAGAGGAGAGGCTGAGAGAGCTCAGACTCTTCAGCCTGGAGAAAAGACTGAGAGAGGATGTTATCAATGTCTATAAATACCTGAAGTGCGGTGGTCAAATGGATGGGGCCAGGCTTTTTTCAGTAGTACCCTGTGACAGGACAAGTGGCAATGGGCAAAAACTGGAACAGTGAAAGTTCCATACAAACTTAAGGAAAAACTTCTTTACTGTAAAGGTGACGGAGTGCTGGACTAGGCTGCCCAGAGAGGTTGTGGAATCTCCATCTCTGAAGATGTTCAAAACCTGCCTGGACACTTTTCTGTGCAGCCTATTGTAGGGAACCTGTTTTAGCAGGGGGGTTGGACTAGATGATCTCCTGAGGTCCCTTCCAAATCCCTACCATTTTGTGATTCTACGAAAAGTCAGTCACTTTGGCCAAAGAGGTCTGGGAGAGACTAGGACCTGATTAATTTAGGTGTATAAAGTTTGCGGAAGCTTATTTAAATTTCTTGGGCATCTCTTGTCACAAAGTATCCTTTTAGAAAAGAATGCAGGAACTAAACTGTTGGTCTTTGCAATGAAACACTTTAGTCAAGAACAACCTTCACCTGTGAGATGCACTTACCAGATTCTCAATTCTGGGGTTGCCCCTAGCATGGTTCATGCCTCCCTTCTCTTTGACCATTGTTCATCCTAGGCAGCACATACTGTATTTGCAGCATAAAAGTTTTCATGTTTATTTGAGTGCAGGGTTAATCATGGCACACAGGATTTTTAGAAGCGTACAAGTAATCCAGAAGCAGTTTCTTAGAAAAATCAACAGGAGTTGTGCTCCTATATCATGAAGGTATTTGTGAAAATCCTGGTGAAACATCAAAGGCTTTGTAAAAAGTAAACAAAGAATCATTTAATGAATCTTAAGGAAGATGGAAAAAGAGGCACTCTGTTGAAGTATGTATTTTGATTTTTCCTGCATGTAAGCAATTAACTTCAATATACTTGCATGACCGAATTCACCCATTGCTAAGCTCATGCATTGTTTGATTCTATAATGCATGCTGCAGTAGTTAGTTTTATCAAAATAAAGGAATGATAAACACAGAATATTCTTGAGTCCTTAAGACTTGGTTCATGTTTTTGGTCTTCTGCTATGTTGTTAACTGGAAAGCAGTGTCTTTGTTATGAGAACCATATTCAAGTCTTATCTCCCTAACGCTGGAAATTTGATTGGAAAGAGAATAATTATTGCCTATATAGAACTTTCTGGGGATGAAATAACAGTAAGGAGGAATACAAAAAGATTTTAAAACTGCTTTAAAATGCTATTGTGAATGTCTTAGCACTTTTTTTCTTTGTCTTTGAAGATGAGTTCATTGCCTCTGCAAAATAACATACAGTTTTTCTTTTTCTCCTGTACTTTTGGAGAGTTGGTGAGGAAGAGAGAAAGCTGCATGATTTTTTAAAATTGCAGTATGATGCAAAGCTTGACCCAAAGTTTCCAGGAAGTGGAAGGTTGAACAAAATCATGTTAAAGGAGAAACAGTGCGGATTTGGATGAACAGTACTGATGGGAAGATTGAACATTGCTAGGTTCGGTAGTGAAGAGAAAAGATTGTGGACTTCATCACTTAAAAGAGAGTTATCACACTGTCAGCTCCTCGATTCCTACCACTTCCCCTGCTATCATTACTCCCTGCTCCCTCCCCTTCCACATGCATCCTAAAATTCAGTTTAAAAGAGAACCCTGTATAAGTTGTCCTCTGTTTATTTTACTTTTTTCTGCTCCTGATTTCTTCCTGTGCCATTATAAAAAAAAATCCACAAAAAAAAGAAGAAACAAAACAAAGCAAAGCAGAGAGGGATTAGAGGGATGAGTCATGAAGTCAGATATATATAAATGAAGTGAAACCCTGATAATGGATAGTATAAATGGAGTCGCATAAGAGTAAAGGTATATTTTTCTTTTTAAATAACAGTAAAAAATTCTAAGGGGTTAATTTTAAATTTTCTCCTGGATTTGACAGTAACTAAGAGTTTTCTTGCAGGATCAGTTCTACTCTCATTCTCATTAGTTACTCTGCTTCTGAGAGGCTCCTACCATCAGTATTTGCTGTAGGTAGCACAAACCAGCTGTCAAAATGAGCTAGCACATGTAACAATCTTTCTGCAGTGTCTTACAATCTAATTTGGGGATTTGTTAAATAAATTAAAAAGGGAAAAAAAAGGAAGAGGGATGTTTTATTTTTAACAAAGATCAACCAGTCCTACTGTAGGAATCTTGCTGGCAATTGTGCAAAACCAAATATTGTGTAGTTTATAGGTAGAACTGGAATTACATTCCTTATGTAAAAAGTTAATTAATTTCTTTTCAAGACTAACGGATGTTGGCTTCCATTTAATTGGAAATAATACCTCCAGTTCAAAGATCACCTCTGAGCTCTGGTTATAATACGTTAATGACATAAAATCATCCAGACCTAAATCATTTTAGAGATTGCATTTTCTGAGCTGTGGTACACTCTGCTAATGTCAAGTAATGAAAACATAAATCAGCTGCAGTTTTTCCTCCTGCATGCATTTGTATGCAGCATGTCCAGTATTTTGATAGACAATAGCTAATGGATCAGAAAAGACCTCAAAAGACTTTTAAATCTCAACAGAAATCTGATCTGTGCTGCATTCATAGTTTGCCATTTTTTTGAATGAAATAAAACTAGACTGTGTAAAGAACATCATATTCAAAGTAAAGATCTATACACACATTTGTTTTGTGACATGCTGATTTTAATTTGAGGAAAGCCAGTTTTCTTTAGCTATTACTTGTCAAGTTTTAGGGACATGTATGTGGTTTTGGTGTGTCACACTGAGTAGCTGCTTATGCTCTCTAGAAGGAGGTGCAAAATAGCAGCATTGGCAGATTCCAGAAAACAATGAAGTCCTACTGTGTGGTATGTTTTACAGGATGAAATCTGGATATAGCTGTCAGTTGTGTATTTTGCATCTTTTCCAAACAGAAAGCAAGAACATGCTTATTATTTTTATAAGGGGCTCTGGTCACAAGAACTGCCTCTTTTATTTGTTACGTATCCAGGCTGGGCCTATGCTCATCTCACCTTCATCAGTTATCACGTTATCCTGAACAACCAGGCCAGATCCAACAGCTTCATGTAGACTGTGATTATTCATTGTTTTTTTTAAATGTAGGACCTGCATGTATTTCAAGGCTGAAGCTGATGGCAGCCATCAGCCCCAGCCTGAGCCACCTGTCTGTGCTCATATAAACTGCGGACATGCTAGGAGGATTATGAGATTAATGTTTCTACCATGTGCTCTCTAATTCCTTAGTATTTATTTTAAATGTGCTAAGCAGTGTTTACTTTGTGGTTGAATAGTTTTAGCAGTGCGTTGGAAGTTGCATCTACTGTTGGCTATTTAACCTCAACCATCGTGGGAAGTCAAGTGTATCATAACTGTCACAAAAGTACAGCAGCAGTCATGGGACCGAGCACCACACCTTTTTTTTCATTATTGTTATTATCAGTACACTCTGCAGAGTTAGTGTCAGAGGCCTTGATTAACACAGGGTGAGAGATAAGCTCTTGTGAATTGATGCTAGGAAAGTACTGGGGAATTCAGAGTAGCACATTCTCTCGGTATTGCTTATTCCACTACACCACATTGCTTGCCTGTCATGTTTTTACATTACCCATTTCCTAGTGATCGATTTTGAAAGTGACAAAATGTATTCCTTTCACATCATAAAGAGCTTAAATGTGTGCACAGAGATCATGCAATGAAAAGAAGCAGACTCTTCTACAAAATCAACTGAATGCTGTAAACATTTTTTTTCTTTGATTAGGAATCAGTTCTTGAGGAATTGGTTATATGCACTGTACAATTCAAAAACAGATTCTTTTTCTGCACAGGGAGGCTAACGTGTATCGGGTGGGATGACAAGTAGTGTTTTCTAAGATAAGATGGGTATTTATCACCAAAACCCATAGTTGCAAATTCTTTTCTTTCTCAATTATTATTTAAAGTCTACATTGTATCAATATTAATGAAGAATGCATTGTGAAGTGGGAAGGAAATGAACCAGGCTGTATTTATTATATGAAAATGTACAATTTCAATCTGGTCTTTCAGAAAAATAGTGAAAGGCATGTATAAAAAATTCACAGAAATGTCCTGTCTTGTGCCATCCGCACAAGAGCTATACTAGTGGCCTTCTGTGTACTAGGCTCAATGTGGTTTCCAAAACCTTAGATATAAAACTTGTTGGCACCAGGTATGTGTTCTTTTGTCTTTATATTTTACTTTCCATTAGATAACATACTGATACTAGTGAGATCTCTTTGTCGACTGCTGACCAAGCTGCTGTTCCTGCCAGTCAGGAGCACCCCCTCCTCTTGCTTACATACTTCTCAAATCTTTTCCATGCTCCAGAAACATGCTGTTTCTCTGGTCTCCAGGATAGAGCTGCTTTATTGCTTGTGTGATCAGGGCATGAGACTTGCTTCATGTTCATTTGAGATTAGAGATCCTTCCCAGTTCGATTTGTTTTCTGTTTACATTATTTAGGCACACTGGTAGTTCTTTGTGTCAATGTGAAGCATTTATCTCCTTTTTGTCAGACAGTCCAAAAAGTATCCAATGAAGTTCGGAATAAGTTGGGGAAAATAAAAATTGTTACTTCTGTTTCTAAGATCAGGCAAGTTTGTCAAACCAAAACTTTCTGCAGGAATACTCCTGGCAGTTTTGTCACTGTGAAGACTTCTCATCAAAATTAAAAGCCCAAATGTATGGATACAGAAAGCCAGTATGCAAATTCCCACCCTGCCTGATTCAAACTCTGGTGTCAAATGTGCCATATTCCTGATTCGTGTTCTTTGAAATTCTCTCATTTGTGCCACATTGTATCAGTAATTACCTACTCATTAGATCTGGAGTTTGAGCCTTGCTGTCCTGTGCTTCAGGTGAGTGACATTAAAAAAATGTTTAATTATTTGTAATATTGCCATTCAGAGTAAAAGTCCACCCCTGCAGCAACACAGCAGCTAGGACACTATCCTCTGTTGAAGGAGACATAGGTTCAAGCACAGCCTAAATTGGTCTGTTGAGGACCTTGGCTTGTGAGAGTGGGACGAATGGCAGTTCTGCTTAGCGGTATGGCTTTGCTCTTTTTGCTTTGTTCAAGAAAAAAACCTCTTCATACATGCATGGAAACTTCCACAACCTTTAGCTTTTGTGCTGAGGAGTGGAGATTCTCACAGCACAGGAATAGTGGGGCTCAGCTCATCATCCCAAACTGCTAAAACTCATTTATCAGTAACAAGACTTTACACTGAAAAACTACTAGTGTCAGAATAACTCTATACAAATAATAATAGTCTCAAAGACTAAGATTTTTTCATCAAATAGTTCTAAGGAACAAAAAGTCTATAAGATAAATTAGGTATATAAATTGTTTTATAGATATATATAAAACAGGAGTCTAAAGAAACATTTCATAACACCTCTGAAGTGGAACACAGAATAACACCCTAAATAGCTTTCTTGAACCTTCCCACAGTGCTCAGTGGAAGGGATAGAACACCCTTTCAAACTTTGTAGGAAAGCTCAGCTTCATAGCAAATTGAGGGATTATTTATGAAAATCTTTAATTTTGTGAATGGTTCCTTAAAGCTCTGCTTTATCTCTCTAGTTCTATTATTAGCAGAATTTGTAAAATATAATTCTCTACTTCTGAAGGAAATATACTTGGAACATCATGTATAATTTCTAGAAAGACAATGCTTGGAACCCTTCCTTTTGTAGAGATCAGATTTGTTAAAGGATGTATACTCTGTTTCATCCCCCTTTTCACTTGCATTGTGTATATGCCTTGTTAGAAATACTATTTAAAAAACCAGACATCACTTACCTTGAGCAGGGTTGTTACTAAAAATATGGGTAGTAGTACTTCGTAGTCATTGAAATAATCTCAGTATTTCTTTTAATTATTATTATTATTTTTATTTGTGTAGGCTGGGCTTTCTCCCTTGCATAAATTGCACAAAAGACCGTGTCACATATGAAAGTGTCCCTGAGGTGAAATGTAAAGAAGCAACTGCTGGTTTGTATTCTCTGGGATGTTAGAAATTTGCCTGTCTCTCATTAAGCACTTTTGTATTTTGACCTTTGTATACTGAAACAAAAGATCTTTGGAAGTTTCTGAAATAAAATACGTTTACCCTTTCTCCTTGAGTGCCTCACTAAAGTACAAATATGTAGTTCAAACTGACTAGAGAGCTTGGAAATGAAGGGAAGTAACTATGTGCCACAGCATACCTTTGCAGAGAAAACAAAACAAAGAGGAGAATAGGTAATGAAAATGAAGTGGAAGTGAGTGCTATTTTTGTAATGCCACTGAACTGCACATACATGCCAGATTTTCTCTGACATGTCACTTTCCATAACTCACATTGTTATATATTGCTTTACTTTAAAGTTATTTTAATATTCCACATTAAAAAATCTTGCACACTGAAAAAGGTGGCATACTGACTTGCCATACTGAGATTGAAGACTCTTGGAATGACACAGTATAAATTGCTCATGTGGCTACAAAAGACTGAAATTAAGGGCCAGTGTGGTTTGATTTGCTTTGCACAAGGACACATTGGATCAGTGGAATTGAAGGACAAGTTTTTCATGTTTCACTTTTGTGGGAGAGAGTAAATCATAGCCTGAATCCTGTTGTTCATAAAGAGGTATCAGAAGTCAGTGCAAGTTTGGATGTCAGTTAATTAAAATATAAAAAGAAAAGGAATTATGAAATATAAATAGTGAAATGAAGTGGAAATTGGAGGATGCATGGCTTTTGAATCAAACCCAAAATTTTCAGTATTATTCTTTATGCACCATATTAAGCTTTTAAATTATATGCATTTGACTCACTTAGCTTTGCTCAAAGATATACTAGTCCTAGTAGAAAATAACCTGCCTGTTATTATTATATTTTAATACACTTCTATATCATTAGAGACTCTCTGCACATGAGATTCTCCAGAAGTAAAATAAACGAGTATAGTATTTGAGTCACTAATTAATTGAAAGAGGATAAGCATAAAGCATAATTTCTCTGAGCAATGTGGATTGAAAGAATCATCTAAGTATGCAATATAACTTTAAGTCTTCGTGGCTGTGGAATTTCAGTACTAAAAGTATTATGCAACATTTTAAAATATAAAATATTTATAGTAAAAAAAAGACTCCTTTAGTATTTAATGGAAAATATCTCATTGTAGTAGTTGTTCTTGCTTTTTTTTGAGATAATTCTGTATAGCGTAGCATGCTTAAAAACAAGGCATATCTTAGGGTCGTAGTCTGTTGAATCGAGAAATTTAGAAGCTCATGGTAGAAAAACAAAGAATGTGACTGATGGTTTGCTGGTGGAGTTCTGCTGATCAACTCTTTTCCTGTTGGCTTTCCTTCTTTCACACTCTGACCTGTGCATCGTTCCCTTGTTTTGCTCAGTTCTTTCTATGACTTCTCTTTACCTGTGTCTAGTCTAATGCAGCTTTGTGCAGAGCGATGTAAGTTTCCCCCAGCCTGAGCTCAGAGCTCCCCGCAGGCTGTGTGAATGTGGTAAGCACAGTCCTGAACCCAGGCTAGAATGCCCCGTCTCTTTGAACAGATTATTTCCTTGGGCTCAGGCTCTGCTAACAGCAGTATTGCTCATTTGGTCACCTGTGAGTGCACATGGGGAAAGCGTGTGCCTATCTGAAAAATACTCTCTATTTTTTTGTGTGACTGTGTCACACACTGGGTCAGTGAATTTGCCCCCTTGTCTTTAGTTTTATACTGAGTGATTCTGGGTTAAACTGACACTGAGTCTGCACACACATCATAAACTCTTGCTTGGATTGTTTACAGCTGGTGTAAAGTATGTGTGTGCCATTGTTAGTATATGTCTTTGTATTTGGACAATTTTGCTGTTCCTAACTCTTGTAATCCGATGGATTTTTAAAAAATTTTTTGCCTGTTGAAAAAGCATCTTATTTCTTGAGATACATTTCTAATTGTTGCTAGAGGTTAAATTTTCATACTGGCAGAATACATTCACAGTATTGTGAGATATTTTAGCTCTAGGCTGAAAAATACCGTTAAAAGATCCCAGTTCTAAAAAGGGTCTGATAAGCTTCTTTCTTCTTCTGTAGTATGTGTGTGTCTGGTATTTCACTTATACCTAATTTCAGTGATCTAACAAATTAACATTGAGAAATACATTCCTGTGGTTATGATCTGCTTGCAGATAAGCTCAGTAGTCTTTTTTAGCATTATTTTTTTACCACCATAATAAACATTTCATCTTTCAATCAGCCGTAAGAGCTATTGTCTGCTTGTTCATCTGAATCTTACTGTTGGAAAGATTGCTTCAATTTTAAAATGCAAAGTGAGCATATAATTGGTGATTTATAACAGAGTCGTGTAAAAGTTTAAGATGGAACACAGTATTAAGCTTTTTCTACATAGCATTGAACAGTTTACCTAAGAGATCTACAAAAAGTATTTTTCAATAAAATTTTGAAACAAAATAGGAAGTAGATGCAACATTGGGTGTGAATTAGTAATTCTGAAATATCTCACAAATTTATGATAATATACTGAAGAAGTTGTAGTAGCTGCTGATTTCAAGGAATTGTGTGTGATGATAGTGGGGAAGTTTAGGTGGTTAGGTGAATATTGGGCAATGTTCATCTTGCTATGTAAGTATCCTAATGAGGAATCAAACTGTTACAGTGAGCCAGTGAAGATTTATTGCCTGATAACCTAATGACATTGTTAAAACACCTCTGATCAGGGAAGATGAAGTCCCAGCTCACTGCTTGTGACTGCCCACTCTTTTTCTATGTCTTTTAAAAGAAGAAAACAGAGGGAAATCTTCTATTCCAGATTCTATTTCACCTGTTCTTTCTGGAAAATGTAGATTGCTTAGGATAGGATCTTAAAATATATGGTCTTCTGAATTCATAGTTACAGGCCAAAATCAATGGTCTGTGTTTCTAGTACTGGGGGAGCGTGGAGGGGCCAGTAATATGTCAATAACAGGATCCCTGAGGTGGTAAATACCTTTGAACATCTGGACATTTATTCAGGTGATTGTTTTGAAATTTGTAAGTGTTAGATCATTAACACTAAGATTATTAATATGATCTCTGCCACCCTAGCATCTGGATGTCTCCCAAATGCTAGTGAATGCACCCATGCAGCATAGTAGTGAAAAGAAAAATAAAAATCTTGAGTTAATAAATATTGAGTGTTGCTGCATTCCTAAATCTGCCAAAACCAGTAGAGAAATTGTCTGTGATTTGCTTAAAGTGAAATAAACAGAAAATATGTGACAAGGCTGGGGATTGAACCCACAACATTTAAGTTCTGGGGAGGACCTTACCTTTGTTTTCCTCAATAAGTTTTGAAAATTGTAAAAGGATCACTCAACACTTTTCCTTTCATGTAGAGGTACCAGAGGGTATTTAACATTGCTAATGTGAATTCTAATTCATATAAATTACTTCACAAGTGTGGCACATTTCTATCCAAACAGTTTTTATTTCACCAACTACTTAGCATTTAGTTCAACTGTGGAGGATGATGCGTGCTAAAGCGCACCTGACATAATATGAAAACAGCAGTATTTTATGGAAGTGATACAGGAATAATATGTAGATAATAGTGCTCTGGTGACAATGATACATAACAGCCACTTACTTTTCTTCTAGTGAAGTGAAAACAAGCTAAACATTCATTTTATGCTACTAAAAAAGACCTCATGATTATTTTAGTCCTTCCTTTCTTCTTAGTTTCCGTATACTTCTAGTTGGTAAATGGTATGGTATGTTAACCTCATTCAGAGGATTTTCCAGCTCCTATCCAAAAGAGGAAGCAAGGATTTAATCAGCCCTGTCCTCATTAAAATCTTTCTAGTGTAATCTGTTGTTCTCAAAAAGCTTAGCCTCAAATCTACCAAATGTATTTTAATTATGTTTTAGATGGATTGTGTGTGGAACCACGCAGTTGTTGAAGCAAATTAATCCATTCCATCAGACAGTACAAATTCTTTGTTTGTATGATAATATTTAGAAAAAATTCACAGACTAGTAAAGACACTCAATACAGCTTTTGGAAAAGTGGTTTCTTATACTTCATCTTTTTGTCCCCCACCTATGCATGAAATCATTTTCTAAAGAAAAGAAAAGAAAAGAAAAGAAAAGAAAAGAAAAGAGTGTATGCTTCAGTGACATATTTTTAGCTCACAGAAGTAAATACTAGGAATGATGCTTAGCACAGGTGCACTCAGCAGTGAAGCTATATTAATTCATCTAATTCCATCTGAAATCAGTATAACCAGTAACAGAATTGCTACAATTAGGAATGTAGTGCTTAAAGCATGTAATAAGCAGTAGATACATTAGATGATGTTAAATAGAAAAATAAAATTTCAGTTAAAGTGTGCTATCCTGGCAAAGTACATTTTTCATGGCAAATGATCACTTTCTGTGTAGTAAGCAAACACTAAAGAGTCAGGGAAGTCAGTGTGTTTACTGATTCATTAATCATTTCTAAAATCTTGCTAAATACAGTTTATTGTCTTCAAAGTACTGCTAACTACTTCAATTAGCTTTCAAGTGTATCCTTTCTGTCTGATTGTGCCTGTAATTTTAAAGCCAACAGGGCATTCTAGTCTTTAGTTGTGTTGGTTTCCCATGTCAAGATAAAATACAGCCCCAAGCCTCCTCTAACTTCCTGTACCCATGAAAGAAATCTGGGACACATTCACAACTTTTCCTTCTCCTCCCATCTGGGCTCCCGGAATTCATGGGAATCTGGAAACCTGGTGGACCTGCTTATGTTTAGACAATAAACAACTATGGTTGTGGTCTTTATCCTGTGAGTATTTGTGAGGAATGAGGGCAAGCACATAGACCGAAATAGAAAAATATTTAGGTAAATAGACTTTTAGCAACAGCATACTCCTAGAGAAGCTGGTGGCTCAAGGCTTAAACAGGTGTACTCTTTGCTGGGTAAAAAACTGGCTGCATGGCCAAGCCCGGAGAGTTGTGGTGAATGGAGTTAATTCCAGTTGTCAACCAGTCACCAGTGGTGTTCCCCAGGGCTCAGTTTTGGGGCCAGTCTTGTTTAATATTTTCATCAATGATCTGGATGAGGAAATGGAGGGCACCCTCAGTAAGTTTGAAGGTGACACCAAGCTGGGTGGGAGCATTGATCTGCTTGAGAGTAGGAAGACTCTTTAGAGGAATCTGGACAGGCTGGATCAATGGACTGAGGTCAATTGTATGAGGTTCAACAAGGCCAAGTGCTGGGTCCTGCACTTGGGTCACAGCTACCCCATGAAACGCTACAGATCTGGGGAAGAGTGGCTGGAGAGCTGCCTGGCAGAAAAGGACCTAGGAGTACTAGTCGTGAGCGGCTGAACACGAGCCAGCAGTGTGCCCAGGTGGCCACAGCAAGCAGCATCCTGGCCTATATCAGATATAGTGTGTCTACTCAAAGTATACAGATCCCTTCTCCTTATTAGTAAGTCTGGGAGTGCTGATGGTAGAGACCATTTTCCCTGCATGCAGCTCAGTTAGGAGCCCTGGTCCACTGGGACCCTGCAAATGGGATTGAAAGCTCAGCAGAATTTGTCCTTTAAATGTACTTTGGGCTGTGCTCAGTGCAGCTTAGTGCAATGGCATGACGCAGGCAGAAAGCTCAGCTGCAGAAATAGCATCTTCTTGCTCTGCTTTTGGTTATTCCAGCATTAAAGTGCCCACCCAGGAGATCCACTATATGGGCTGGTGGCTGACTGATCATTTATTTTCCATAGCTTTCATATTCCTGTGGCCTGCATAGTTAGACCTTCATGTGCGAGCTCAGACCATGCTCTTGGAGTTCGTGCTTATGAGACTTCCTAGTAATGTCATGTGAGGTGAAGGGTTTCTTGCAAAACTGGAATCCTCAGCTGGCTATCTTAACACATAAGCAAAGACAGATCTCAACAAATTATGTAGTCTGCTTTTTATTTTTTTTTTTTCTTTTTTTCTTCATTGTTCATTTCCTTCTTGGTAAAGAAAGCCATGTGCTTGACAGGATAAATGACTCCAGGTCATCTTTTGTTGGCACTGTTGGGTTTTTGTTTTGTTTTGTTTTGTTTTTTTGTTTGTTTTTTCTTTGCTTTATCTGTAAAATACTTGGGAGTCAAAAAAGCTGGTTATTTCCCTGATTGTCTGTGGGAAAGGTTTTTTAAAGTAGGCTTAAGTCTACTAGAGAGACAGAAGTGGAAGTATCTCATAACCATATCTTCAAATATCTGCCCATGCCTGAAGTGATCTATAGTGGGGGCATTTCCGTTCTAGTTTTTAACAGTATTTATTTTATGTTAACAACTTTACTGTGCTGTCATATTTAATAAGAAAAATTACAGCTTTTACTTGGAAGAAACAGTTCGAGATAGATAAGCTCCATCATAAGATAATTTTTATACTTCCAAATACTTGTATGAACATACTTGCTTTAATCTTACCATTGTTTTCCTATGGAGTGGGGAAAAGAAATGAATACATAAAATATACCAGTTAATAAAATGGTATACACTCTTACAAATGTTGCTCAAGATTCATCCTTAATGTTTAAGTTATACTCATTTATTGAATTGATTCTTTCAAACCAATTCAGCTTTGCCTTGACATTTACATTTGAAAAATGAATCTCATTTAAAACTACAAAATCTTACATGATTTGGCATTAAAAGAAAATGTTGTTTCATATCAGTTATGTTGTATACAACTTTTAGATTGCTAAATTAGGGAGGCATTCAAGATCTGTGATAAAAAATGAAATTGATGGTTTAAATTGTTAGTTTTTTCTTAGGTGCACCTTTCTTGACATTTGAAGTTTACAAATTTTTCTTTGCTGCATATATCTTTGACAGGCTTTATATGTCTTTGCTCTGATTTAAAACAAAAACAGTTTTCTTGTGAGCATTAGCATTATCCTCAGTAAGATTGTCTTACATTGCGAGACAGCAATTTGTTGCAGTAAACTGAAATTAATTGTAAGTTAGTGAAATTGTTTGGGCATAAATATTCCTTAGCATTTCTAAATGCTGTTTCAGCCATCCATTTCTGTGAAAAATACTGGAGAAGGCTCATAGAGGACCATGCATAGTGCTTGTCTGTATATTATCAAACTTTATTTTTGTTTTATTTTAAATATTTTTCCTGCAGATGTCTGAATATATATGTTGACCTATTTTCTCAGTTGATGGTTGCACCCCCAATCACAGGAAAATTGATCTAATATGTTCTCAAAACTGAGAAGGTAAAAAATCACAGTTAAATATTTTAAAATTTAAAAAAAACCCATTCAATATGGGCACTAAATAAAGGTTTTATTTACCTGCTGTGAAAACATTTTTGAGTTTTAAGACTGAATTGATATTTACAAATTCAATAGGTACTTTTAACTATAATTAAGTCTTGAAAAATGATTTTTTTTTTTTTAAACAGATATATGTTCTATTTTCATGAATATATTTCAGAAAGTAAGCCGTTCCACCGCCTAGCTCAAGGAAAAGAAACTCACTGTGATTACAGTTTCTTTGAACCAGGCCTGACTAGCAAGCTTCCTCTAATGCTCCCAGTATTGAAACCACTTACTGATTTAATTCTTGGAATATGATTGCAATTTGTTTGTCTTTACTTTGATTATGGAAGGGGTTATTAAATATATTAACTTTAAGGCCAAAATAATGTACAAAATATTAGCCTTCCTGTTGACTTCAAAGACAAGTGTGTTGCATGTGATATTTGTGGACTTTAATCAATATGGCTTATGATGTTCTATGTTTTAAGTCTCTGACTTATTGGGAAATTTGTTCAGTTCATGTATTCAGGAGCTGAGTAAAACTTAAAGAGAGATTGAATGATGAATATTAGTACGATTCTTTAACAGAACAGCAAAGGAGGGTATGGTATGATGCAGGCTTTGGTTTTTGTCTATTTTTTGTTTGTTTTTTGGTTGTTTTGTTTTTTTTAAATAAATCACAGATTCGGGTATTTCTCCTAACTGTTAGCTTTCAAAACAAGATAGATTATATTTTTTCTCTTGCCTTTTTTAAAAATATATATATATATATATGCTTCCTTTCCTAAAGGAAAGTGTGAATTCATTTCATTCAATCCGAAAGGCAAAGGAAAACAGAAAAGGGTGGTAGGCTAAAAGACTTCCAACTCCATAACACTTGTTGAAAAAGGAACACCTTACAGAATTACTATTTTATAACTAATTCCACATTTTGGGGCACACAGGTGTGTTACACTTAAAAAAAAAATACCCACATAGACTTGTAGGGAAGCCAATGCATAGTCTAAATTTGTTTTGGAGAAGGTAAAACAGTTCTGCAGTTAAATATTTTGAGAATTGATGACATAATTGGTGTATATATTTTCTGTAACACTTTCCTTTAAAAGAGTGTATTGAACCATTTCTTATTTCTGTCATTTTGGCATAAACACAGAACAGGTCCATTTGTTTCTTAACTGAAATCCTTAAGTAGACATAAAGGTCGCTATGTAAAGAAAAATTATTCCCAGGAACTTTTCCACCTAAACAGGCCCCAATTTTCTCAACTATGCATTATCCTCATTTTAAGAAATTTATGTTAATTCAAAAAATTCCTTGGTGTGACCTGGATTGGAGTACTGATAAATCTGAGGATAAATTTTCATTTCAAATCTGGAAATCTTGAAAAGTATTCTGTGGAATTCCCCTAGACTGGAGAATGTTCTTGGATTCTTCAAAATCTCTTATGCAACAACAACAACAAAGTGTATTAATTGCTTCTAATATGCTCTGATATGTGACCTGATCCTCAGCCGTGCAATATGTTGTCTCATGTCAAAGTTAAATGTAAGATAAATCACTAAAATACTGTGAGTGGCAGTCATTTTTTTGGGGTAACTGTTAATGTAAAAAACTATATTGGATGATGTGTTAGTGCATGTGTTCTCTTTTGATCTTTCTAGATGTTAAAGAACTAGCAATGGTATTTGCAATATTTCTGTTTAATTTTTTTTTTCTTTGAGTTTACAAAGCTAGATATGAACATTGAAGATTCTCAATGGAATTAAATATTAAAGCACCCTGAAGCTACTTTTAGTACTGCAAAATGAGAAAATGGAGATAAGAAAGAAAAAACATGCTCAGCATGTAAATTTATGTTTCCAAGTAATAGGATTTGGTTGGGAAGCAGTTTGTTGGGGTTTTTTTAAAATATTTTTACTTTTTTTTTCTCTTGCCTGTAGTATTTAAAGCAGTAAGAATGTGCCAAGGAGTGTTAAATTTTTACATTGTTGCTATACCACTGGAAATAGGAAAATGTCTAACTCAGCAGGCTATCATTGACTGCTGCCTGCTAGACTTCTGGAGGTTTCTTGAATGGGATTCATGTGGGTAATGACAGTTAGTCAAACTGCATTTGCTGTTTGTTTGGAACAGACTGTATCTGCTGCAGTCTCACTGCTGTCCTCCAGTTACATGCATGGAACAGATTCAGTGGGAATTTTGGCCTACTTTTCCCATATAATTTGAACAAATGATGTGTGATCTTCCTGTCTCTGATCTCCTACTGAGTCCATTCGTTTGGTTGCTGGATGGTGTGATCAAAAGCATTTGATCACAAGCACAGTCATCTCAAAGAACATATCTGAATAACCATGAAGAAGCATTTCTTCTCAAGATATCATGCTCCTGACTTTCCTCATGCAATGTAAAACAATCATATTCACTCTGTTCATCTCATAGTATTGAAGAGCTTCACTACTACTCTTCCTACATCTCTATTTTCTAGGAAAGTTTCAGCATCTCAGAATCACATGAAAGCTCTGGATAGCTTTCACCCATATATTAATGGTATATTAATGACCATTAGTATCTACTTTTTTCTGGTTTCTTCTTTTGTATATGACTCTCATTCTTGCTGTAATTTGAATGATAAATTTCAGAACAAAAATTTAGTATTATTTTTAAAAATTGTAACTCACCATAAAAGAGCTGTGATTATAAAACTGGGCAGTGCAATAATGACAATTCAGTGTCAATATCCAGTATTATACTACAAGCTGAATTTTGTGTTGGTTAAATACAATTGTGAAACACATTTTTAGGAAGAAAATAACATGAGAATAAACAACGGAAGGGAAGGAAATTTAGTGTTGCGTAAAACTGCTAATACAGTTTTACTCTATTATTTTAATATTTATTAATTCATTCTGAAAGCAACTGGATAAATCCTCCTTTCACTTATGCTTTAGTCATTCCAGACACTAATTTCCAAGACTGGTTTCTGAGGTAATCATTTTGAGTATAAAATTTTGTCTGCACACTTCTACATCTTATTTGTAGCTCTTCATTGCTTGTGCATTAGTTGTTACCTTTGTTAGTATTGTTAGAGACTGAAGTAAAATCAAGATAAGTAAACTGAAAGACAAATATCCAACTGGATACAGCAACAAAGAATGCTGTTATAAATCTTAATTAATGTGTTTCTTCTACATTTGTCTTCAATATCAACAACCATTCAAGCAGCCAGTAATAAGACCAAGCAGCATTGACACTGGTTTCTGATGAGACTGAGTTAATTTTATCAGTAAAACTACACTTTTTCTATCCTTGAGAAGACAGCCTTGTGTGTCTTCTCAATAAACATCATTTCCATTGGACAGAATTTGAGCCAAGATCCTCAATTTCTCTTTCTTGTTTCAATGAGAGTGAGAATTGGATGCTTAATTTACGAGGTGATAAATACAATACCCACCCTAAAAGCAAGAATGTCTGAAGTTCTCTTATAACAAGCCAGTCAAACCTACTTCCCTTCCTTACACTTTTTCTTCTTGGTCTTTGAAAAAGATGTCAGCAAAAATTTGGTTAGAGTCTTATCTACAGTGTATTGAGGAGTGGAAAATAGAGAATTCTGATTTCAGGCATACTCAGTGCAGAGAGTGGTGCAGGAGGATGAGGACTGGGGGAGTATCTTGCAATACTTTGCTCTTTATTTACTATAAAAACATTTTGTAAATGGAAAACATTTTGCTTCTGGAATGTCTTCTGCAGCCTATTAGGTTTTGAAAATCCCCTTCCAAGTCTGACGTGACAGAGTGAGGAAACTGATGGACTGAGGTGGTTTGGCATTTGAAACTGAAATGGATGAGTCTGAGCATTATGTTGTTTAATGAAGCAAATCTTTTTTTTCAAAATGTATTCCTGATTTTCATCATGCCTTACCTTCTATTTCTGCCTTTGCCTTCTGACTTTCCTCTTGAAGGAAATGTTTGTGGATTGATTGGAGTTTCCCCCTTCCTCTGACAGCTGTCATTTTCTTTGACTCTGTCCTTCATCTCTAAATCAGAATGGCATGAATTAGTTCACATAAAGTTAGCTTTGGAAAGACTGCTTATCTATTTATTTATTTATTTGTTTAATTGCTGTTGCATTTCAAATAATTGAAATCTTCAGGTAGCATGTTCATGGGATTCTTTTTTTTTGTTGTTTTTTGAATTAAAACAGTTTCTGACATAACTTGCATAGTATTTTCTACTAACACTCTGATTTTTTAAAAAAATTCAGCTATTACTAGTATTAAATAGATAAGTATTTCAAGAAGTAATAATTTGAAAGTTAGAATTAATCCAGAGCTCTGGATCTAAATTCAGAATTTTATGATAGTTCAATTTCAAAGAGATAATTAGGTCTTTAGTCTAACGTATTTTCTACAAGTCAGTGTGTGAAGAAAGTAAATGGTGATTTTGGCTTGAGTGGAAAGATATGAATGTATACAATTTTTCATGATCCTAGTATAGGTTGTCATGTTGTCATGGTGAGAAGATACTGTATAGTTCCTTTGATTTCCTTCTAGAGGTTTCAGTTCAGAATTTTCATCTTTACTGTCTCGGTGTTAAGCCAGCAAGCTTTTACTTTTCCCATGCATCAAATGTATTTTATACTATCATCTGTAGATGCTATATCAAAGGCTTTGGTTTGCTTTCTCCACAGGTTACTCATTGATTTGTTTTCATGTTGCCTCATCAGCCTGAAATGGACTATATAATCTTATATGCCATGTAAACTTGCTTGACTTGAAATCCATCCTACAGTCTTATTATTTTTGATTGGCCTTCTAGCTCTGATCTGTGCTTTACTCCACTAGTACCCTCTAGCTTCTTAAACCATTGAAGTTTTAGCATTAATGTTTAATAGCTGCAACCTCAGATTTGATTTCTTTCATTTGACTTCACCTTTTGTATGGGAGCAGATTTTAAGCCTGTTTTAAAAAAAACCAAAACAACAGACCTGATTTTTCATTTCTGTAATACTATTGTCATATAAATAGAAAACAGTTAAATAAAAAGGAAAATCTAGATGTATTAAGGAGGAGACACATATTGCTATTTCTTCATTTAATGTGTTATTATTGCTAGCGCTTCATTTTGAAATAAAGCACAAAGATCCAGCCTCTTCATTTTCCTGTAGAAGCAGTAGATAGCACAGAAGTTGTATAGACCAGTTGCTTCATTATCCTCCCTACACAGCTAGTGCAACTTCCTATCCTCCCGCCAAAAAAAACCAAATAAGCACACAAAAAAACCCCAGCAAATAGACTAAAAATGTAAAAAGCCAGTGTTGTTTTATTCTGTATTCTAGGTAATTACTTCCAGGGGTCACCTCAGTTGTGTGAGGTATGAGTTGTTTGACAGTATTTTGAGAATCAGAGATTTCGCAGTGTCATGTCAATTAAAATGTTTTTTCTTTCAGCTGCACCACTTGAAAGATCAGAAGTCTTGTGCTAGTATGGTAGAATTATTTTTTTTTCCCCTCTATTTTCTTTTTTTTCTCCCATGTCCGTGCAATACAAGACACATGCAGCCTTAGGAATATCAGTATATAAAAGAAAACAATATATATTGAAGTAACATACATACTTAGCATATGCTGACATGTGCTGATATGATTTTAATCTATATTTTTCTCCAATATAAAAAATATGTGGAAGTTTGTTTTATCTTTGTTGAATTCTGAGAAAGATAAGGAACCATGTCTAGAGATCTTTAGAAATAAATGGGTTTAAAAGGGTTACTAAATTCTCTTGTTAGTGCTCCAGAAATATCTCTAAGAGGGAAGACAAAGCTTTCTATCAAAATATTTTCAAATAGTAACATTAAAATGGTTTTGAAATACATATTATCTTTTTCTAAACACCTACTGTGTGTTGTGTATGAATACCCATTTCTGGCCCTATGTACATTTGCTTTTTTCTCTTTAAAAAAAGAAAAAAAAAAACCCACCACAACAAAAAGATAATTGCTGTAAATCTCCATGTGATATTAAAGCCCCACTTGGCTCACACTGATTAGTATAAATTAAATGTAATGGTAATCAACCTCAGCGTTTAGCATGTGATATGGAAATCTATGATTTCCATTGATTGCAGTGAAATTATACATATGCTATTTACGCAATCTACAAATAATGCAAAAGTACTTTTTACCACTGGTATTAGTATATTTTGCAATTAGACTGTATCCTTAATCCTGGGAGGGTACAGAACAGTTCACAAATTTTTACTCTAGTATAGCAACAGCAATTAAATGCATGCTTAGCTTGAAGCACTTAAATTGTTTCAGTGAAGTCAATGCAATTACAACTGAAAAATTGCACTGTGTTTGGGTATGTTGGTACCAGTGACATGCAGCCAGTGCTGGATATCCTGTGTGTACCAATGATCTTGTTGACACCTAGCTGCCATCAGGGGTGTTGTATGTACTAGGACTTCTGGTTCTTTGCAAGTTTCTTGAAGGCACTCTCCTTAAAATGTCTATCTCTGAGATTGAGGATGTTTCAGCAATAGTAATAATAATAATCTTTGCTTTTTCATCAGTTGTGTTTCTTCTTGTTAAACCTAAGAATTGGCTTAATGGCTCGCTTCACCAAGATCTTACCCAATGGTTCATAAAGTAACACATTTACATTTACAAAGTATGTCTTTTGTTAAATGAATATGAAAAAGTGAGAGGAAAATGTGTCTTTCAACTCTATTAAAATAATGAAGTATGCAGACTTTAGATTGCTACAGTATTGCTCATTTTCCTTTACAGCAAGTTAAGTAATTGTGCCACACTGATGCTCTCATGAGTGTCATTTTTAAGTGATATTTTAGTTTAGTTGCAAATCTCTCACTGTAATTCAGGTAAGTTATTTAATTGCTGATATAAAAGCTTCTTCACTAATTCATGTTTTTCATTCCTTCAAAAAACGTTTTCCCCTTACAGGTAATAACAACTGTTAACTCAGCAGGTAGACTGCTCTAAGATCTAAACCAAGTATAACTTTAAATAAGGCTAACAAAATTCTGAGAGCAACAAAGTGAGTGAAAATGAGCATTAGTTACAGGACAATGTAAAGGAATGTCACAATACCCAGTTGCTGCAACCACTTAGAAAATTCTCTAGACAGCTGAAGGATTAGGGAAGTGAGTACAAATTGGGGGAAAGCAGAAAAAGAAGACATTTAAACCACAAAAGAACCCTTATCATGAATAAATTTTACAAAATGTGATAATAACAATTTAAATATGCATGGTGCCTTCCAAACCCCCAGTTCTCAAGTGCTTTGCAAACTAATGATGACATTGCTAAAAAGACATCTGTTCATGAAAGGTGACAGCTTTCTGAGACACGGTTAGATAGAAGAGACAAACAGTTTTTGAATAAAATTGAAAATTGAGCAAAATATCTGAGCCATTTGCCATGTGTGAACTCCAGGCAGTCCAAACAGTCTGAGTTTGAAGATAAACATACTACTGAAATATTTTCCTACTCAAATATTATTTCATCATAAAAACATAAAGTGATTTAATATGTTCTCTCTGTTTTGTACTATTGTGACATGTAAGCTTGAAATTGAACTATATAAAAATGAAGTATTGGAATTTAATTGGACATTTTTCTTCCTTGGATTAGTGTTAATTCATTTGACTTTGATCTGAAGTTCATTTCCAGTTTTGAATGTTAAAGACAAGTCATAAAAAAGTTAAATGCAGGCATGTACCTTGTCAGAAAAAAAAAAAAAAAAATCAGGAACAAAAGAAAAGTTATTTAACTAATCAAAATTATGTGGAAATTAGGATTAGGTTTAATCCTGGTTTTATACCTTTTTTTAAACATTTTTCTAAGTGACATCTTGTTATGAAAGGATTCTTAGAAATCTCTTTGGAAGAAGAATGATGGAGTCAGCTGTCTCAGCTTTTTGCACATTGCACCTGTCATTAATACATTAAAAAAAATCAACAAGACATATACCTTTCTGCAAAGAAATGCTGAGGTTTTTAATGCTCGTATTAGTGAAGCTATGGGTCATTAAACTATGTTTAAATGTAGGATTAGGATCTGAATTTGGATACTGGACAGGTCTATTTATTGACAAGTCTTGCAAACCTACTAGGATTAAGATGATGGTTAGCATCTGAAGGATGCTTTGGTTCATGTGTTCACATGCATTATTAGAATATAATTAAAGGTTAGGGCTGGCTTCAGAAAGGAGTCATTGAAGACCTCTGGTTATTAGTTTTCTTTAGGCTTACAGATATAAAATTATTTTTGATACTAGGTGGAACTCTACTGATTAAATGGTTAGTTGTTCAATGTGTGCTTTTGTAAAGTTAAGAGCCCTTCAGCTAGGATAAAAACTAAAGCTGCAGTTATGAGTAAGATTCTGGCAATTCCAGAGGCAGAGACACTGTTTGGTTTTTTTTTTGTGTTGTGCCAGTGCCCTAGATTTTGGACAACTGCTGGTATGAGAAGGAGCAATAGCTGACTTCTGCTTTCACTATGTCAGAAAAGTAGGAGGCATTGCTCTGATTAAAATTTCCAGTTAAAGTGAGGAGTCTGGAAAGTAAGAACTTGAAGATACTATCAACTATGTAATAAAGGAAGACCTACAGGACTACCTGCTGCTGTTTTTGTTGACTGGTTAAAGTTAGAGGTCAAGTTATGTTTTGGGAATAAAAGATTGAAAAACTCAGTTTATTGTAGGTTTTTGCAGGATCTTAGGGAATAATACAAAAGAAGAAGAAAGAACTCATAATTTTAGTGGCATTTTGTTTCATTGCCATTTTGTTAAGCTTGAAATAGGGTTATGGGAAGAAAAGATTTAAAAGAGTCATGTAGTAGTCACACAGGATAAAGATAGATATGAAAGAAGATTGCTTAACTTTATTTTGGTGTAGAAGTGTAGCCAATGACTATGATTAAATACAGAGTTTTGGTTAGTATTAGAGCACAGTAAATCAGCAACTGAAGTGCCCTCTTTACTGTAGGACTACCCAAAGCATTGGGTCCTAGTCCTTGTGTTGGAGGAACGAGTAACTTATGTTTCTGGATCAGGGTGGGAGATGGGGAAATTAAAAATCTGGGAGGTCATTTTATTAAGCAAAACCTGGAGGAATGTAAGCACACTATGTTGAAGATATGAGCTGGAGAACTTTAGTTAAAGCCAAAGTTACAGTCAAGGCTCTGAAGAGCAAATGTTTGTGGAGTTTATGGACTCTGACTATTTCAGGAAAGAGTAATGTTCAACTAAGCTAATGTGGAATGAACAACATGTCTTAGTTATTTTTTTCTTCTTGAAGCCAGCATCTCCACAAGGGAAGGTAAGTGTTTAAATTCTTCTGGTTGTAGTATAGAAGGTTTAATAGTACCTAAGGACTGATTACTATCTAGGTAACTAAGTAGGTGGTTTAGTCTAGTGGTTGAACTGAAAACCTGTGTGGTTCTACTCTAAGAGAAATATGATTCTAAGCCTAGCACTTATAAATCCTGAAGGAACTTAAAAATAGGTGACTGTTTCAACTCATCCTGATACACCTTAAAAATATGTAATCAACGTCTTGCAGCTCTATCACTCATACTTTGACTGTACACATGTTAGCCTTCACTGTTAAGTGGATGCCAGAAAAGAAAATAAGCGGAGAAAGGATTGACAGTGCCTGTATATGTAATTAGCAAAGATGATGGAAACAAAAGTGAAAGTGTAAGCTGAGAGTTTGTGCTTTTAGGCTGGTATACTTGGAAGAAGACCACAATGTATGAAGTTGTTCTTTGCAGTGCCTTAGCAGCAAATGTGGTGGTACTTTTTTTTTCCATTAAAAAATGAAATATGTCACTACAGTTGCCAGACCTTTGATCACTCCTCACTGTGATCATTTCTGGGCTCGTGGAGCTCCTACACAGATGGTAAAATAGGCTGATACAGTATGTCTCTGAAACAACAACATTTCTCATGCTAGAAAGAAGCACGATATGCCTCTGTGAGGGATATCTGCATTGCTGTTGCTAGCATTAGTTTACAGGTAATGCTTTGGACTTTTTTTTTTTTTTCTACTTTGGGATTTGGTGTGCACATAGGATGGCAAAACAAATGCCAGCATTATATGAAGGGGTATGATTTAAATAGAGATGTTGTAAGCTACAAACATGACATCTGCCTTTCTTGGCAAGAGAACTGAGAACCTGGAATGAGAATGTTTTGGAACTATGGAGATTCATTTCAGAACAAGGTCAGAATCATTAAAGCAAATTACATGGGCCAGTCTGAACATTATTTTTCATTAAAAATCAGTGCCCAAGCTTACTGTTAGGTGCATTATTATGACCATATGTTAGGACTAAAGAAAAACAAAATGCATTTGTAAGATGCCATTGATCTTTAATGAGTTTACTGTCTGTGACTTAATGAAGCATACGGCTTGTCCAGTTCATGAAGTGGAAGGGATTTGCACTGGGGACATGTGGACATGGCAAATGGTTGGTAGGCTTTAGCCTTCACATTGACATTTTTATGGTATGGTTTGCTGCAGCATTGAAGATGCTTCAACCTTCATAATGCAGCAAAACGACAACTAGAAGTTGAAAAGAATTTCCAGTGGAAGGAAAATTTGTCTCACTTTGGCAACACTACTGCTTTTGTTAATTAATTTTAAACTGAATTTAGTTCTTGTTATGTGAGAATGAAATATGGCAGTGAGGTATCTTTGCTAATCTTCTGTGTAACAAAATGATGGTATGAGCTTTTTTTATAATAGTTTCTTCTAGAATGAGCAGTGCCAAAATGCATATGCAGTCTGGGAGTCGATATTTCAGGTTTATCAAGTTTCTGGAGGTTTATCATCAAGCATTTAGAACATGTCTGAAGGATGAAAATCTGCAGTTGTTTACCCAACTGTTTACATTGCAAAATCAGTAGAGGACTGTCTTGATGGCCAACTTGGCAGCTCCTGTTCCTTGTCCCTCACAGACAAGAGTGGGAGAAGTGTGTTATGCTCGGGCCCTAATGGGAATGGACATCAGGGTAAGAAAACACTTAAATAATGACCAAAAATAAAAGAGGGACAATCTTATCACTTGTGTTTGGGGGTTCATCAGCCTGGTGGCAGCTGAGGGGATGGGTAGTCCAGGACTCTCTCCTTACACAGGCATCTCATGCCTGCTGAAGGGCCCTGTAGGCATGGTGAAGCAATGACCCACTTGCTGAGTAAGCATGTTATCGTTTTCATCTTAGTGACTCATTGGGAGGCTCAGGTCAGGTACTGTGCTTTGCAAAGGAGAAAAAGCTGGGTGTTCTGTCATCTGAAAATGCAAGAGGTTGATAGAGTCCACAAGTACAGTTTTGTCACAGTATTAACCACTTTTTATAGCAATATTTTTGCAAACGCAATCAATTCTGCATGTCATAATCAAGTTAAATGAGGTGTTGGCTGCTACTAGTATATATTTTTGAGCTAGCATGCAACTGAAATCTGATGGGTTCCAAAATACTAGGAGGCATCACAAGACCTCATTGCGATAAAGAAATATTCAAATAAATGCTGCAGAATCTGGCCCTTCATCCTTTTTCTATAATGTGAGGTTTTTTTAACTCTCCAAGTATAGAAGATGATTTGCATGGTGTTTCCTCTTTATGCCTCTAAATCTTTGATTTCCAAAAGCTAAGAGGTGTGCTGAAGGGGAGGTATCAGTTTTCTGGTATCTTGTTTCTTTGCACATGACAGTCAGCATATTGAGTAAATGGACTTTTGGTCCATGCCATTACGGGTGTTCCTAAATTTTTGCTTTATTTTATGTATTTCATCAGTAAATATACAATCCACTGTAAAAGTGTCCTAGAAAACTGAAATTGTATTCAAGTACCTATAATTGTTAGGCTTCTTTTCTTTACTGGGCATAGAAGTGTCTGAGACATCCTAGATCTTTAACCAATATGATATTTTCAACAGGTTAAGATTGTGTGTGTGTGTGCATATACATATATATATATGTGTGTGTGTGTTTTTGTGTGTGTGTATATATATAATTCACATTTCTATTTCCTCTCTAGCTAAATTAACTCACCTGCTTCTTGAATATTAAATTTTGAGACTCATACAGTGTATTTAATTTGTCATATTAATCATGAACTTGAGTACACAGCCTTGTCTGTCAGACAACATCCAAGTTTTTCCTAACTGAATGTCCAAAGCCTGAAAATGAGTAACAAATATAACAAAAAAGCAGAACTCATTTTTAAGGAACATACAACTGTCATTGATTTTAGGTATTATTTATTGTAGTAGTTACTCCTTTTCCAAAGAGATGCTGTATTAAGAATTCACTCCTTAACATTGCTAGATAAGAAAAATGAATAGGAAGTACTGTACAACATATATTCAGTTAGTATAAAAAATTAAGCACTGAAATGACAACCAAGGCTGAGTTCCATTTTCAAAACCATGAAGTCCTATAGGTTTGTAAGACAAACTTGAAAATGGAATTTAAACCCCTAAGCCATCAAAAACTGTTCTTAGCCTTATAATAAACTCAAGCAAAGGGACTATTCATGTGTGTCAGGTTACGCATATGCATTATTCTTTTGCAGAATCAAGGCCTAAATTTGTCACTTTAAATAGCACTGGCCTATTTTAAATGCACAGATTAAACTGGCTCTTTGCTCCAATATACTCACAGCAGGAACTCTGAGCGGCTCCTTGCAGTCCAAGTGTGTAAGTGGCCTCAAAGCAGTTTCCTCTGTGAAGTCAGAAAATAGAGGAAAATATAATTGATTGGGGGGGGGAGAAGAGAACTGGAAAAAGGAGTTAAAAAATGCAGTAAGATGACTGTGCTTGAAAAAAAACCTTGTAGATTTTAAAACATTATATCTTTCAAAAACAAATGCAAATAATTTGAAATTAAAGGCTTGACTTTCAGTTGCAGAGAATCTCCAGCTCCCATCAACATTTACATCTCTTGTCATTCCAGCAAAAAGAAACCCATTATCAAATCATTACATGATCTTGTAAATTGTGCACACACATATTAACATGAGTCTTTTTTTTATTTTTAAAATAAATGAAAAGTTAATTATGTCCTATTTGTCTTGTTGCTTTAAACACTGGCACATCATGTTAATCTGTTTGTTCAGCTGTCAACTAAATACCCAAGTTATGTTATCTCACTTCAAAATAACATCATACCTGACAAGTTAAGGATTGAATGCCTAATCTGTGGGGATGTGCATTAGGTCCATTTAGCTATTAATCATAGCAAATATTCAGAAAAAATGTTTGTAGATCAGGAGCCATTAATAATGTCCAAGTATAATGGTTTTGGAGGAGAGCAAGACTGTAACACCATTCTTTTGGGGGAGGACAACTGTGTTGAATGTAGGTGGTGGATCTTGGCAAAACTCCCACTGGTGAGACCGAGATTTCTCCTCTGCCTTCTAATATTGGCATCAGAAGTTGTGAGGGTACAATGGTGAGGCTAGTTTGGCTTCATGACGTGGTTTTGAAGCACTCAGCTTCAGGAGCATTGAAATAAACAGATCTGTAAGTCTGGCTGTACAGGTGCTTTTTAGTACTTCCACCTTAAAATAACTTCCAATTTAAAATACCTTGATCTTACTGCAAAACTCATTTAGAAATACCTGCATAGAGGAAACCTCCCTTTGCATATTGAATGCAGTGTGGCCACTTCATTACCTTGTGTGTGGAGTGATCCACACACAGGAGCCACAATTTGCCTTGGTTTCGCCCACTTCTTACCAGGCGCAGTGTTGTGGGGGTCTACTTTCCTTTTTTGCAGTCTGTCAGAGTTTGAGGGAGAGGAGGAAGAACTTTCCTCCTGTAGAGGAGAGGCAGGGAAGTATTGCTGTGCTCTGTATACATTGCTTGCACAGCTTCTTAATGTATAAGTCATAATCAAAAATTTGAGTTAACTGTTGATGTTACACTGTCCTTACATGACCATGGATTCTCTAAACTGATGAAAGATGGAGAGAGGAATGCCAGGTTTTACTTGGATACCCATCTCGTGTGTGTATGTGTACGTGCCTCTGTTGGCGGATTCCTTATGGTGACAGGCTATTTTCAGACGTATTCCATATATAGCTATCATCCTTATATAAACCAGTGCTGACTCTTAGTTTCTGACTGGATGTTGCCCTGCTGCTAAAATCTACTAAAAAGAATAATGATGACATTTCAAAACTTACTGTTGTTTTTAATAGACATTGAGACTGAAAAAGGAAAGGTAATGGCACCTAGTAATGTTATGGCTGTGTGTAAGATTTTAATATCACAAAAGTCATCTCACTGTTTAGAATTAAAAATATTTAAATTCACATGATATTTCATAGATGTACTGATATAACTGTAAAGCAAAATCTAGGCATGTTAAACTGCTCAGTGGCAATGTGTAATTTTGGTGCTGATACTGGTAATCAGTGAACATTAGAAGTCACTTAAGTTACACTTAGTAATTCTGCACAACTGTCATCGTTGCTCTATTCCACTGCTGAGCCTCAGACCATTTCTCTGACCAGAAATTTTCACATTGTCCTGTTTTTGTAGCATGATGAATAACTGAACCTAACTTGATCCACTATCAAACAGCTACAGTTGTATTTTTTAATACATGTTGAGCCTTTGGAATCCTTGAAGCTTTGAAAATAAAACTCTGTACAAAACCACAGTTCTGACTGACTCATCGGAACAGACCATGATGAATAGATAATATTGGTTTCTTACTGTAGTGTTATTACTGTGCTTAAGTTTTATACAAATAATAAGGTCAGTCCTGCTCCAAGGAGCTTGTGATCTTATTTAGTAGCTGTACTAAATCTTAGTAACAGAGCAGTAGGAGATCCATTTGGCAATTAAGAACTAACTCAAGAGATATAGCTATAAGTACATTAGCTAAGCTTTATAGAGTCAGTCATGCAAAGAAAGTAGAAATTATATATAATCAATTAACTACTCCACACAATACTTACCTTGAAGCTCTTTTTAATTCTTACTGAGTTTTTTTAAGTCATACTATGGCTTGAAGGATCATGGTGTAATCTAGTATAGCTTTCTGCAGAATAATTTAAGCAATTTAAATTTGATCAATGCAATGGTGAATTATGGGGCATTTAATACTTTCCTCCCTCTGTATTGTATCTGGAACTGCATAATACAATTCAGAAGGATGTTTTGACTTTATCAGTTTTGTTTCCACATTGAAAACTATTTTGCTTGTCTTGCAGGAGAGAGAGAAAATCTTGATAGTGTATGACACTTTCTGGTCCTTAGAAAAAAACTCAGCAAAACCAAATACAATAAATTATTGGACAAAGGTAGTCTGTCTTTGAATCATGTACAAACTGTCTTGCTATCTCCAGAAAAGAGCAACTGGCAATTTTACAGTAAATAAAGTGAAAGCTTTGCCAATAAAGCTTATCACTCTTCCTATAGTATGAGGGAGACATTAGATTCCTGTCTCATCATAATGATGCCAGAAAGTAACTGTTTTAATTTGACATATAATTCTGAGAATGAATTAACATAAATTTTTTTTAGACTGCATTGTGACTGTCTTGCCCAGAAGTAATGTTTTGTTTTATTTTGGATACAAACCATTTGTCTCCTGTATGCTCTGAATTAATATCATTAATCAGCAAAGTCCACTTGAATTTGACTTACACTGTTAAAGAAACCCCAACCCTATACATTTCTTTTGAAGAGAAGCCTGCAAAATTTCTCTCATTTTGTCCTATCTTTATCTCTCCTTGTTTAGGAAACAAAGCATTTATGATGCACTTTTTGTGGTGCAGTTTATATGCTGCTTATTCCTTAGATTTTCTCCTTCTCTTTTTTTTTTTTTTTTTTTTTTAAATATATCTGCTGCTCTTACACTTCTTCATGTCACCACTATTCTTTGACAGAGCCATTTTTTAAAGTATTTTTATGCTCAGGATGAATAAAACCATGCTTAAGGTTCTGTTAAAAAAGTTAATTATTCTTACATATAATAGAACACATAGAATTACCATTTTAGCAAAAAAAAAAAAAAAAATTAGAAATAACTTTACTCTGCAGTTAGTTGGGCCGATAGAGAATAAGTATGTCCAAGAAATCATATGCTCCATCCCCTCAGGGAAGTATTGAAAAAGACAGCTGTTTCAAATGTAGTTGAGAATGTGTAGTTTCCCATAGACTGCTGCTAGACAAATTGCTCTTTGAAGCTGGAGGATGGCAGTGGCTGAAGCTGTGGCTTGCTTCTTGCTGATGAAATGACAGCAAATTTGGTACACTTCACATTAGAATTATATTAAAGCATTACTTAATAGCAGCTCACAGTAGTACAACAAAACCCTCTAATCAACCAAAATGTCAATGTAAGATGCAGAACTAATTTTGTCCTGGGAAACAAAAGGCCATTCCCAATAAAACCTACTTAATTTCTGCAGCACTTGAAGCAGGTATGGAGAATTACTGCCATTGTGTGGGTGGAGAGCGTGAGGTGAGGGACCACATGTGATTTACCTGGCATCTCACAGCAGCCAGCGCCTTGGCTGCAGGGATGCTGAGGAGTGATGCTTACTGCTTTCCCACACAGTGAACAGCAACTCTGACTTTGAAGGAAATGGGAAGTGCCTGGTACTGCCAAAAAATATGATCTCTGGGAAAATGCGAGTGGGAAAATGGGAATAATGTATACTGCAGCACATGGCTTACTCAACTTTAAAAGAAACATGATAGAAATGAAGTAAGAAAAACTAGTCAAACATATTTTCTTTCCCAGCATAGGTTGTCAGTAAAATGGGTTTGCAAGGTCACCGCTAAAGTAGCATCACTTCACAATCTAAACAGAAAGTGCGTGCTGTCAGCTTTTGTCAAAAGTTCACCTTAAGAAACTTCTGCACTTTAATATCCTTAACAGATCATAATATAATCAGTGAAAATCAGACCCTTTTCCCCTTGTTGGTCACCAGAGGGTTACATATGGTTGTTCAACTATAATGTGGCAAATTAATCTGAGACCTAATACAAACAAGCAAAAGAAAACATCTATATTACTGGCAGTGTCCCATAAAAGTGGTAGCCATGAGCATTTTAGTTATGGGTTTTTCATGTATAAGTCATGCATAACATACAGTAGCTCTCACTAAAGCCAATGAAGAGACACTGCTGGAAAAGATTAAGTAACATGCTGAAAGGAATAGAGCTTCTCAGTAAGAAGCAAATATCTAGAGTAGGTAAGAATAATCTATTTGTGTTCTTTAGGATGCATTTTAATCTTCAAATATTACTTTATAACCTACAGTCTGATTCACAGTGACCCTTTCAGCTTTATTTTTCTCTCTCCCCTGTGCAATTTGAGCTGCTTTTTCATTTCTTTCTTGGTACTGCTAAGTTGGTAGAGATCAGTGTTGTTTACTACTTTTATTTTAAGCAAGGTATTTCAAAATATCTGCACAGGCTACAACATCTTAAAGGCTGGGAAGGAAAAACATATTAAAGACTGTACGCTTCCCATTTTACTCATTTTCTATCCTTTTATGTGGAAAATTACACAGACCCTTCAAAAGCAGCCTATTCTCAGCACCAGAACAAATTAAAAGTGTCAACACAGTTTGGATGCTTTCAGTTTCTGTTTTTGATGTGCTCAGCCTCGCATTGTAGGTTCATGGCTACAGACTTAACAGATCCACATTTCTGAATTCCAGCATTTCTTGATGGACTTTTTGCACTCTTTTTTTCTGTGGAGTGAAATTCTTCATAAAAAGGACCAGAAAAAAAGGCTTCCTACCACTTAACAGTGTAAGGAGAACTCAAATGGCCCACATGTTTAGCTTTGGCGCTTTACATTGTTGAAGCACATGTGCTGCAAACCAGATGTTAATAATTTTTGCAGGCTTACCTTTACCTGAAATGTATAACAGCAGCTGAGGGGGACTGTTTCTATTCACTAGCTGATACAAAGGGGTTTATGTTAAATTCCGTGTGTAAGATAATTGTCTAGGCCCTTCTAAAGTAGAAATATAGATGCCTTCCAAGGGTAATTCATCCTATTTTGAGATAAGTAAACTCAAGAGTCCTTTGAAGCTTCCTGTTTCCTTCCATTGACCAGAAAGGGTATCTGTGTGAGTGGTTTAGATTTAAACAACTAACTCTCAGGAATCTAACTAAATTGTTTAAATCTGGTTAAGATGTGTGCATCAAAGCATGGCTTTGGTCCCCTTCCTCCTTCTTAAAGGCTGCTTTTGACATGATGCCCCTATCCTGAATGCCAGGGGCCAGCTACTGCAAATAGCCTTTGTATTGAACCTGCCACCTCAGCTCTTTCAAGGAGACAGATGATATACAAGTACAATTTTTGCGTGGTTTTATTCTTAGTTGACTTTGAACTCTATAGCATGAAACTTCATTCTTTATCCCTCTCCTCTTAAAAAAATAGGCAACTTTTATATGAGTAACAACAATGTTTTTGGCACTTGATAATATACTAAGGGATTTTTTTTAATCTCAAATTTTATCCTTCTAAGTCTTTTGATTCTTGGAAAAATAATCAGAAATATCCTGGGAAAAAGCTTTCTGATAGCTCCTTAAAATCACAAATGGAGCAGAAAAATGCTGAGGTTTTTGGTAATGTTTATAATTTTATCTCTTCAAATTTTAATTTGCTTGGGAAAATCAGGCAATGGGGAAAAAAAAAAACAAACAAAAAAACAACCTCTAAAGTTGAACTTTTTAAATTTCAGGAAAGTGGACAGTTTATGGTCTGTGACATTCCTTGTTTTAGCTGCACCAGTCTCTCCATCTCTTATATGCAATCACACCTCAAGTTTTGCATTTTCATCTTTTGCTACAAGTTCATTTAAAAAAAAAAAAATAGAATCACAGAATCATAGGGGTTGGAAGGGACCTCAGGAGATCATCTAGTCCAACCCCCCTGCTAAAGCAGGTTCCCTACAACAGGTTGAACAGAAAAGCATCCAGGTGGGTTTTGAACATCTCCAGAGATGGAGACTCCACAACCTCTCTGAGCAGCTTATTCCAGTTCTCCGTCACCCTTACAGTAAAGAAGTTTTTCCTTAAGTTTGTATGGAACTTTTGGTCTTCCAGTTTTTGCCCATTGCCCCTTGTCCTGAAAAAAGCCCAGCCCCATCCATTTGGCCCCCGCACTTCAGGTATTTATAGATATATTGATAAGATCCGCTCAGTCTTCTCCAGGCTGAAGAGTCCCAGC
>NW_010299334.1:5338-8106 GCF_000700745.2 Antrostomus carolinensis | reverse complement strand
CAAGTCTCAGATCCCGACTGTGAACAGGGTGGGTTGTCTTCTCCTTCCAAGATCTCAGGTCTGAGTGAGTCTCCGGTGTACGTGTATATATGTTATTACCTATAACATATATAATATATGGCATAGCTATTAACCTCCCCCCCCCTCCCGACAGTGGCCAAAGTCTTTAATAGGAGTTACTCTATATGTGGAAGCAAAGAAATCTTCTTTCAAGTGGAGCTACAGTTTTGCTGAATAATCACGTGTGAGTTAGGGGCGGGCTCTTGGCAAGGAGGTTTTTTACGAGTATTTACTACAAGGTCTACTCCAGAAGATTAACCATCCCAATCCTTCTGTCAGTCTCCGATGCCATGCCTGGTTAAAAAAAAAAAAAAAAAAAAAAAAAAAAAAAATCTCATCTTTTTTCCGATCGTCAGTCACCCTAAAGAATGGCCGAGCCTTCTGGGAACGAGCTGGCGTCCGCGGCTGCCAAGGGGGACCTAGTGCAACTTACTAATTTGTTGCAAAAGAATGTAAACGTCAATGCACAAAATGGATTTGGGAGGACTGCGCTGCAGGTTGGTATCCAGAGAGGGAGAAAATATTTCATCACTGGTACCTACGTGACCCGGGTTTCCAAAAAAGACAACGTTTTAAACAGGCTGGTGGATGAAATTCGAGTGGTTTTTCAAACTCGTTGGATGCCATATTTTATAACTTTAGTGGCTCCAACTCCCTAAAATGACGTACTTGAAATAAAACTGGTCAAAACCATTATTTCAGTCGGGGATCACCCTCAATGTCAAACGGGCTACGAGTTTGCTAATATTTTGTAACTTCGTGGGGAGGAGGCGAGGAATGGAAGAGCTGAGATGAAAAGAAATCAGCTTAGGTGAGCAGGATTTCAGAGCAGGTCTGTAAACACCAATGTGCTGTTCTCTGAAGTTTAGGATTTATGTCTTTTTTCTTCTTTTTTTTTTTTTTTTCTTCCTGCAATATGTTTTTAAAGCGTGACTCGTCTCGGTTCTGGGCTCTGCTGTAGATGATACTTTTCCTTTATACTCTGTGAGGAATGACCTTTCTCAGTGGGAAGCATGCTGCTCAGAACCGAGGACCTTCGATGTACATTAAGAGGGAGCCCTACGAGTTAGGGTTCCAGCTGAATCACTTGCTTTTTCATTCATAATTAAGGCTTAAAAATTGGCTTTTTTAGATCGGCTAGCAGGGCACTGGTTCCAGCTATTTCCTTTCTGATCGTATAGGGTGCTATGTCCTAATTTTTAAGTGTGTGGCTGTGCAGGCAGGAGTTGGAACTCATCCAACTGCTAACTATTGGAGCTGATGAGAGATTTTGCTTTTAATAATATCAGATACTAATGGTGGAAAGGCTAGAATACCTACCAAATAGTGAAAGAAGTGATTTATAAATCCGGGGGGGGGGGGGGGATGAAAGTGTGGTTGTTTGTACTTAAGGTATAAGTAATGAAATGTGGAAGTGGAGCTATAGGTCTTTTTAGTTTCGCACATTAGAAAAATCGTTTGTTAACTGCTCTCCACCCCCCCCTCGAAACCATGCTAATCATTTCTGAAATTGAGATTTTTAAACAGCATATAGCTTGCGAATGTGCTCGAGATATTTACAGCTTTTTTGGCTTTACATCAAAATGTCAGAGCTGGAAAATAAACACCTCTTGCTAAAAAACAGGAATGAGCCTTTTTTTATGACAATTTCGCTGAAGCTGGAGGTTTGGGAGCTGCTCTCTGTCCTGTTAGCACCTAAATAGGGCATCGCATGGCAGTGCAGGCACTTGCAGCAACTTTTGAGAGAGCGAAAGGATTTAAATTAAAAACTTACACAAACTAACTTCTTTAAGAAAACAGGAAACATTTAACTAGCTGGTTTAACCTCGGGAGAAGGGCTCAAAACCAATTTGTCCTACAGTAATGTATTTTTTTTTCCCTAAAAGCAGTCCGTATCCTGAATTAAGGTATATTTTACACAATGATATAGTATCCAGCTATATTAAACAAGCATCTGTGTCCTAACAATACTTCTTATCGCTGCCTAATCATAACTGACTTAATGAACCACAACAAAAATCAAAACAGGAGAATCTGTCGACTTATTTTCAATATGTATCATCCCGAAATGTGCTGTGGGTGCATGACCACGCTCGAAAGAGCTCTGTCAGTGCACTCTCCACAGCTGAGATAATCTCTCCATAATCTCTTTCTCAATTAACACGGAGAGAATGCTCCTATATTAATATCAATGGATTTATATTTTACTTCTGTATTTATGTTTAATTAAACAACTGCTCGGCTTGTCTTGCTCTGTACTTTTTATTTCTGATGAAGTGTACCTATGCAGGCCTCAAATACAGGTCCTGCCCTTATGCTCTTCGTCAGATTTATTCAATTAATGCTTTCTCCCTCTTTGCCTCCCTCCCCCCAAATAAAACTGCAAAATAAAGGGCATTTGCTGTACAGTTGTGGCCCATGTCCCTATAGCATCACCTTCTATATAAATTTTCTCCCCCCTGCATCTTTAACTGAAGCCCTCAGTCCCCCTAGCCCGAACAGAGAAAACTCCCACTTAAACCGAATATATGTTTTAAATTCACAAATAATACAGCCTGGGCCCTCCAAAAGGGACCAAAATGTCCAGATTTGACTAAAGAAAGAAAGATCACAATGCTGGTGTTTGCTTTTACATCGCTTCCATCTCCAGTCAGAAGTGAAAGAAGTGGCAGATACGGAGCTGGAAGCCTGGGGGCAGAGGGAAAGCT
>NW_010299334.1:0-5308 GCF_000700745.2 Antrostomus carolinensis | reverse complement strand
TGAATCCCAGCCTGCCTGAGCTGCACTTTTGCTCTTGTCTGTAAATATAATATACTGGGCTCTTTACAGTCCAAACGCTGCAGTAATTAGATGTATTTTAGCTTGCCTTTTTTTTAAAAAAAAAAAAAAAGCCTAATATATGTTTTCACCGGGGAGAGTTTTTCAGCAGATCACTTGTAGAAATTACACATTATGCTAAATCTAATGCACTGTAATGCTCGTTTATGCAGATAATTTCTCCCCCCCCCCACCCCACATTTTCAAATCAGTGTGTGGACGTTTCTAAGAAAATAAAAAAGGAGGGTTTTTTCAAATTTGACACTCACAATGAGACTAATTACATGAAAAGGAAAATATTGCCTATAGGCTGGAGATTATACTTTACTGTGTTCATTTTTTGAAAGTCTTTGAGAAAACAAAAATGAGGCATTTGGGGGAAATCGGTGCAAGCTGTTAAGTTCCAAATAAGAGAGGTTTGCGTTCTAATTATGACAGTATTATGATGTAATTGAGAAAATTTTAAGAAGTTTTTTTTTTCCTGAAAGAAACAGTCAGAAAATCGAATTATTGTTGTTGTTGTTTTTTAAAAAATGATGTTTTCAACAACAGGTTATAGCCACAGTTTACTTACAGTGAAATTATTAAAGTTTAATGTAATTTACTTGTTTAAGAAGAAAACTTCTGGAACTTGGAAACTTTCCTTTTAACTTCTCCTTTTTGGGTGACATAATGAAACATAAATATTGGGGAGAAAAATTTCTTCTAGCATTTATTTTTCTTAGCAGACAGGGCTATGATACAATCCAAATATTTGTTTTATGATGATGCACAGACAATGTAAACACCTGAAAGCTTATAAAAACACATTCTACATTTGCTGTTGCTGAGGTGAAATATCTGCTCCTCACAGACCCTATATTTGATGTTTAACGAGGTTAAACAGTCATGCAAAGGTGTCTCAATACTTAGGCAGATAAAACCGAACCGTAATTAATTTTCGTAGGTTAAGAAACAGAGATAACCCACGTTAAAAAAAATAATAAAGTAATTATATCCCCATTCTACACCGCCTGTGTCAGACACTAATTTCTCTGAGACAGAAAGCTATTACCTCCGAAATGATAACATCTTCCACCGTTTCACCGAGTTTAGTAAAAAAAAACCCCATTAAAAAAATAGATGTTCTGGTGCATCATTAGTTTTATAGTGGAGCTCTTCTGTCTGTTTTAAACGAGAGTTGAGCCGTGACAAAACCCAGAGGGAAGAATTGAGGCTCTAAAGCCAGTGTTGAAGCAAACCCACCCTCCTCCCCCCCGGGTATTCAACTCTTCTTCTTCTTTCATAGGTCATGAAATTGGGGAACCCCGAAATTGCCCGGAGGTTGCTCATGAACGGGGCAAACCCCAACCTGAAGGACAGTACTGGCTTCGCTGTCATGCACGATGTAGCCAGAGAGGGGTTTCTGGACACTTTGCAGACTCTGCTGGAGTTCAAAGCCGATGTGAACGTGGAGGATGCTGAGGGCAACCTGCCCTTGCACTTGGCGGCCCGGGAGGGGCACGTGCGGGTGGTGGAGCTGCTGCTGGAGCACGCAGAGTGCAAGGTGGGCCACCAGAACAAGCGGGGGGCCACTGCCTACGACCTGGCCAAGCTCTACAAGAGGTCCGCCGTGGTGAAGCTCTTGGAGGACAGCAGCTTCTTCCCTGCAGCCACGGATTAAACCCACCTCGGCCGGGCTCCTTTGGACCTTGGGGCTTTCAGCCACCTTTTTCTTTTTTTTTTTCTTCTTTTTTTTCCCTCCTTTTTAATAACATTTGTTGCATCCTTACTTCTATTTTTTTTTTTTTAACAGCTGATAGTATAAATCTGAAGAAATTCTAGAGGTGGGTTTTTAGATAATGGAAATATTTTAAATCCACGCTCCCAGCAATTTCTTACACCCACCATTTGCAACGTACTCACAGACTCCGCCAGCTATACGTTGGTCACTCGTACCTAGTTTTCCAGTATCAAGTTTTACAATTTATTTTAGGTCATTCGTGTTAAGTCATTAATACAAGAGTTACCTATTCACATGCTTAATGTTGCTGGACTTTTAAGAAAAGGAAATAACCTACTGTGATTTCTCTCGCCTCTCAATCCCCCTTCCCCTTTCCTCCCTCCTCCCTTCGGTCAGGCTTAAGAGTTTGAAGTTCTGTTTTGGATCAAAACAGCCGTTTAAGGGGTAACCTGCAACTCCCAGCCCAGGCAGAGCTTGAATCAAAGGCTGCTTGGCCTGAGGACAGAGGATGGCGCTTAGAGGCTTTGGGAAATAGCTGCATTTTGACATTAACAACAGCTTGTAGAAGTAGGTCACTTACTTTCTAAATGTAGATGACACTTTTCCCCTTTGTGTATTTAAACTTTCACCAAGCTGGTTTTGAATTTAGTTACCAGAAACAGTATAAGTGGTGTTTTTTGGATTGCCAGAGGTTTTAAACAACTCAGTTTAGTAGTTCGTGTTTACTGTGCAGTGAACAAGACGTCTTTTTCTAGTTTCAAAACAAGCAGCAGAGAAGCTTTGTCAGAGGGAAGGGGACACGAAGGCTGCAATACACAGAGTTTTCTGGTCGCTTCATAAGCTGAGTGCAGTTTAGATGTTCTTTAAGTCTTATTTGCTTTCCACCAACTATTCTGTTTTGCCTGGAAATAAACTATTTTAACGGTATAGATGCATCTCACAAAAGAGGAATATTTAAATACAGTGACATTTAGGAAGCAGCACGTTTGATATTCGGGAAGTTATGTTATTGCTTGCGCCTAAAACACAATTTAACCATTGAAAAGTTTCCACTGCAATACAGTTGAGGGTATTCATCAGACCAAAACTCGTTTCCCTCTCCAGCTACAACCGGAGCTAACGATGCTCAGCACCACAACGGAAAGAGTTTAGTTTGAAACTTTTAACATTTGTACAGGATCTAGTTGTTGGGCAGATGGGCAGTTTAAAGTGCTTTCTTCTGAATAACCTGATTTTTAATTGTGCAAAATAGGAGGTTTTAAATCAATGCAAAATGAATAGTACCTAAAATAGCACTTAAAAGAGGAGGGGGTGTACATTAGCTTAGATTTTAACTCTTCAAAGAAAAAGATTTTAGCCCCACAAAATCAGTTACTATCATTTTTGAGTAAAAAATAATTTGCTGAAACTGTCTGTCACGTTTACTATAGGCTCTGTCACACTGCTGTGTTTTCTGATTAAAAACCTCTGTGAAATATGAAGCTTTCCGGGCTTTTGTTGTCATTTTTTGTTCACAAGGGATCTAGAGATCATTTATGCAAGCAGCCCGGCGCATAGGCTGCGTGATTGGGGAAATAACCCACCAAATACCTGGTATAAAAAGCACTAAAACCACCTGAAATATTAAAACCGAGCGAGGTAATCCGCAGGTCCCCGAGGTGAAGCGACCCAAAGCAGTCTCTGTTGCTCTCTGTGTCTTCCTTTCCTCATGTCCTGGCGGATGCTCCGAGCTTTTTCCTTCTCCACAACTAGTGCCCCGCACTCCTCTGGCAACGCAGCAATCCGCGCTGCCCCAGGATTTCTCCCGCTCGCTGCTACGGCAGAGGAGAACATCGAAAGGTAATATTCCTCATTCTCACTTATTTTTCACTTGTGCGACTAAAAAAACCTCATCCCAGAGCCGTTTTGAGCTCCATCAGCATATAATGTGCGATAAACCGAAGTTTAAGTAGTGGCTTAATAAAACAACTGCTTTTCCGAGTAAAATGCCCCGCCTAGTCAGAAATAGCGGCTTTATTGCATGCCAGAAGTTCATGTTTAAAGCCAGGACGGGTTACACCACGGTCGTGCCTATAGAGATAGCGGGTGAGTCACGAGCGATGTTAAGTCTGGTTTAAAGGTACCTTTTATTTGCTTTTACTGCTGCATTTTCTCTGTAAGCCACTCCATTTATCGGAAACATTATTAGAGGCTGAAATTCCTAGTTAGATACTTTGAAAGTGCAAATTAGTCTCTGTTGCCCCAGAAAGTTCATCGTTACTGCAAAAAGTCTCTGGGAAACCCAAGAAATCCCTCAGTTGGTGTGTTCCGTGCACCTTACAGGGTTTGTAGGTGATAAAACTGCCTGGTTGGGGTGTGCTGGGGGTCAGCTGTCCTACCGAGGTTTTTACTTTTACTGAGCGAGGAGAAAATAATAGAAAACAAGTTTAATTAATAGGGATCCTCATACCGAAAAACTATTCCAACAACGGATGTGGTTTCAGAAATTACTTTTGTGATTTCTTTTTCCCTAGTAGTCTGGCAACATCAAAAAGTCCAGTTTTACAAATTCTCATGTTTGTGAAAATGTCAGCAATAATATTTACCCGGAGATGCAAAACTGCAGCGTGTGAGATGGAACGAAATATTTTTTTGAGAGCTTTTATTGAGACATAAACCAACTGAAAAAATAAGTCTCCCAGGCAGGAGCAGAGACTGTCCTGCAGCAGCCCAGGAACAAGCAGTAAACAGTGTAGCATCGAGATGAGATGTTTAAATAGAAACAAACACAGCAAGCACAGAAAAATGCGAAGAAATAGAGTATAAAATGTAGCTGTACCAGGATTCCTACTGCCCAGGCTGCTTGAGAACACAGCTGTGGGGAAAGAGCCCTCTCCCCTATTTCAGTTACACGGATGAGCAAAGCTCTTACACTTGACCTTTGTTTCTAAATCACCCTGGGAACAGCGGCGGGGGCTGTTGAATTGCTTTGGAAAAGGGGCAGATTCTAAAGGGATCCTACCGGGAACGAAGGGAGATTCCTCTGTGGCAGCAGCAGCACCCTGAGAGGGTGAAAGAGCCGGGGGAGAGGGGCTCAGCTGAGGCAGGCACCCAGGGCTGGCCCTGCCTCTCTCTGGAGGAGTGTAAATTATTAGGTGTTGGAAGGTGAATTCAGCTCAGTGGCCAGTGCAATAGGTGACTGCACATTGAAGTGCATGAAAAGACTTTTTTGCCTGTTTTTGGTGTGGGGAGAGGAATAAAATCAATGCTTTATTCCATGCTGGGATAAGAAATTAGCTCCGTAGGAAATGCCATTGCATTGTTCACACCAAGAAAGAGTTAAACAAGTAGAAAACCACCACTTTTTAGCTTTTGAAAGAAAGAAAAGGGTCTCTTCCACAAATGTACCTGGCAATTCACTGGGCAGCCAGGAACAACCGTGCATTGTTATCTGCTTACTAAAATGCTGAAATTCCCTCGAAAAAAGCGAGGAGAGGAAAGCCTCTGCATTTATTTGCAGGACTGTTATGGTGTGCATGGCGGGGGGGT
>NW_010299333.1:0-588 GCF_000700745.2 Antrostomus carolinensis | reverse complement strand
AGGGCACAGTGCTGGCTCATGGTCATCCAGGTTCATCCCCTTGGAGTCTGCCCTGCCTGTAGGGAGAGGGAAGCTGGAGGGAGGACCATGGTGCCACTGGCTTCTGACACAGTCTGGGGAAACTGCCCAAGTTCCCAAGCTCTCAGCTGCACCCACAGCAAACACGTTGCTCCCCGTATACACAGCAGCCAACGTGCACCTCCCGGCTCCCCAGGGCCGCGAGAAGTGCCAGGGAAGCAGCTCATGGCTGATACCGTCCCAAGAGAACACACTCTTCTGCTTAAACAATGTGACACAAAGATAGTTCCATATCTGCCAGGCCTAGTCAAGTTTGTAGTATATTTGCAGCGCCGAGTTCTAACAATAGGGTAGAGAAGGTGCTGATGCCAGAATAAACTAGTTTTGTGGAGACAGAAGTTTTGTAAACAGGCTAAAAGATGAACTAAGCATGTGCAGAAGAAAAGTTCAACTAAAGGGCACAGTGACAGAGCTTCCACGACCACCTGAGGAGCCCTGAAGAGAATGAAAATGGCATCAATACATATGTGAAGAGGACATTTAAATGTATTAATGAGTTATTGGAAATGT
>NW_010299332.1:23735-48972 GCF_000700745.2 Antrostomus carolinensis | reverse complement strand
TCATCTGCCAGTTCCCTCAGGACCCGTTGATTGCTTTCAAGTTATTTACATCAAGTGAAGATCAAGGCCAATGTACAAAAGACTGATAAGTACATTAAATAACGCACTTTAATGGTTTCTTTTGACTTCAGAAATCCAAGCTGTGAAGACTGTATGAAAGTCTCCAGTTTTTTATCAGAAGGAAATCTAAAAACCTGACTTCGTTAATCTTTACTTTTACATTTAGGAGCATAATGCAATAACTATAAAATTAGTGGAATTGAAAACAAAAATTTGAGAACATTTCATCTGATCTTCTCATCCTTCCAGAGAGGTAAAATCCTAGAGTCACTTTATCAATGACGAATAAATTAATTTATATTTCTGATAATGAGAATAGCACCAGGGAAGGTTGGATGGATTCTCTCTAATATGGCTCCTTTAAAAATCTAATGTAAAACATTTATTGCAATGGTAAGATATTTTCTGAAGAACTTTTATGCATTACCAACATTTGCATTAACAAGATGTTGGTAATGCATAAAAATTAATTTATTCAGAAGTGTTTTTAACAGGAGTGTGATGAATATGATTTGTTGTTTTCACCGACAATTGTTTATGACAATCATGTTCTTGGTCATTCCAGCACAGAACAGAAAATCATGTAAAGCTGTACCTTTATAGTAGCTAGCGCTACTTCCATTATTGCACACTGCCTCAGGGTCAGGCTTCTGGCTTCCTCTCGAATCACATGGTCCTGCAAAGCAAGTTAAGACTGCAGTTGATTTTGAAAGACAGTATTGTGGCCTGTCTGTTCTTGGCAAAACAAATAAACATACAAAACTGCCAAATGCCCCCCAAGCCCCTGTGTTTAACAGGGACTGATTCAACTTGAGACTTCTTTTACAACAAATCATAACCTAGAACAATCATATTGTTTAGGGAAAAAGAACCAATGTTTAATACCCAGCATCTGTGTAGCTTTATTTGTTTTCTTAGGATACATTATTTCTCTGTTCTAGGGACAGGGAAAAGGTTAAATTTTAAGTTTAAATAATTATACTGGATGATACTGAAAAAATTCATTTTATTAATGAACCTGACAGTTTAACTAATGTTAATGCCCCATGCTTTAAAAAAAAAAACAAAAACAAACCAGGATTTCCTATTAGAACATAAGTTAAATAGAATCATAAAGTGGCTATACTCCTGTGAAATCTTTGTCTAAAATAAGTATCCTGTGATTTAATTAAGCAACATTTTAACTCCTCTACCAAACTGAGGAACATAGGAACATGAATTGCCACAATTCTGCCCAAATCTGAAATCCTAATGGCAAAATTGATTGGCAAACAACTGACATCAGTATCAAACATCTAAGCTTTCCATCAAGTGTATGATGGACTTCAGTAACATAGTGCTGATAAACTTATTGTAGAGGTACATGCTATGTTTTGATACATACCATAAATAATAGGCAGAAAAAAATTAATAGTATTCCCATCTTAGGGAACACAAAGATCTCAATCTATTTTTTTTTTTTGGTGATGTTTAATGCTTATAGGGCCTAGCTGTGCAATGAGAATGAAATCATCTTGGCCCATCTAGTGATCGCTACCATGTAAGCATATAGTCTTTTAGTCTTAATTTGGTTTTGATGATACTGTAAAATCATTACTCACCGTATTCAATCCTATTAGAGTAAATAAGCACAAGGATGAGGCATGAGGCTTAGCCTCACAGTCACTAATATTTGCACCTATTTTTTTCATTAGAGCAAGCCATTCACAGCTTCATTTGGCTCCATTACCTTGAGCTTTGACAGCTGTCCAAGATCTTTGGCTGCACTGAATATCATCTGGGGCCCCTGTAATCACATTGAAAATTCAGGAAACAGACTCACTTCAGCATGTTTGCTTTTTATGTCAACATGATCTTATTTTCTGCTAGGACATTAGCCAAAGTCACTGTTTTGCAAAGCTAAATGAAAATTTCAATTACACATGAGACATATTTTCATTCAGTTGATAAGGCCAAGTAGTTGAATGCCTGCAGCATGATTCCCTCCAGTATCCTCTACTTGATACAAACATTTCATATTCTGTTGATAGTGGTTTTGCATGCTCCTATTTCATTTTTTATTTAATATTTTTAAGCTAAAGCTGAGATTGTTCTTACACACTGTGTCAATGACATATTTGTCCATAATCATAGCTCTCAGGTGCTATGCTAATATAAATCATAATGGGAAGTGAACAGCCCTGAGGAACCTACAAAAGATTAACTGTCTACAGTGAAATCCTCAGTTGTGTAACACAGCATTATGGCATACTGTTAAGCCAAAGCTTTTCTTTATATTTTTTTGGAGTTTTTTTTAAGAAAAGATACCAAGGTGTTACGAAGTTAAACCAGTATTTTAAAATAGCCAAATGGGGGAATGGTACTAAAGGCCAATACCTACATGTGCGTCTTAGACAAACAGAATTCTACTATAATTCCATGCTCATATTTTTTAACACAATTACTCCAAGAAATATAATTACTAGTGCAGTTACTTGGCAGTTCAGCAAGACATAGTTCTGAACGTCTGGATTTCAGGGAGAAAAAAAAAAAAGTTTTTGTTTCAAAAGGTTTGTTTCCAATAATTTTGCTTCTGTATTGTTCAATTGCAAAATATGTAATATAGAACTGCAGCTTAAATTTTCATTATTTATTAGTAGTGAGAGTGGTAAGATAAATATGAAAATCAAAAAAAAAAATAAATGCTGCTTCTGAATATCTGTGCCTCTTGCCCTCAGAGAGAAGGTAATATTCAAGGCTACCACAGGGAAACATCTCTCTTACTGTATCCTACTTTTCTTTGTTTTTGTTTAGTTTGTGTTCAATAGTAAATAGAAATAGCAAAATAAATGCAACTAGCTCTACACCTTTCACCATGCCTGCCAACTGGGACACTTCATAATAGAGGATACCACTAGTAAAACCCAGCAGCTGGCGAAGTGTGACATACACATGTGATACTGCAAGCACTCTGAAAGCCTAATCCAGTAGTCTCTGTACTTATTTTTCATGTTCCTTAATTGTTACAGACTATATTGAAGACTTGTATCTTCTACTATACAAATGTTGAAAAAAATTTGGAAAAAAAATACGCTGCAGACAGTTTCTAGTTAGCAGCTCATGTTTCTTAATTGTGTGTGTGGAGAGGCGAGGGTTGTTTCTGTTTTATGAAGAATGGGGACAAAGCACTTAGGGAAACCCCAGCTGTCACCATTTAAAATGATCTTAAAGAGTCTTGAGTGACAGGCACAGTCTCTGCCTTTAATCAGTAACTGGCTGATAAACAGAAGCCTTCTTACTTTGGCTGCTAACTAATCTTAACACCCATGTTGAAGACTCTTCATTCTGGATGAGGGGGCAGGAAGGCTCTTTCTTTGTCTCTGCTTCTTCACCACCCTTTCTGTGTTCTGCCCGAAATGTAGAAGTTTTGACTTCCAGACGTACACCTGTAGCTGAATGAAGTATCAACTTGCTAAACTAATGATCAGAATAAGCTTTTTGGAAATGAGCTATAACATCAGTGTCACAGCTTATTGCTTGATGTGATTTCTGAGCATCTGTAAGGACAACAGAGGTGCTTGCAGATTCAGACAGATGAACTGAAATCTCTATTCAGTTGGCAGTCAAAGGTTATTTTCACTATGGTTGAAAGACTAAAATATTTTTTTTATTTTAAAAATAAGGTCTACATTCAAACTCTTGAATGGAAATGCTTCAACAAATGTTTTACTGTCCTAACTAACTGAAACATACTATGTTGTTATCCAAGTGGGCTTACTAAGTCTTCGATAGTTAATTCTGTATTCTTGGCAACCAATCTTAGAAAAGCAAGAGAAAAACCCCTTAACTCTGAACCATGCTGTTCTGTGATTCAGAGTGTAACAACTGATCCCGCATAAAGCTAATAAATGCTCCTGATGCCTAATGGGAAATGCAGTTACCCAATTTAAATGCTACTTATGTATTTGCAAGTAAAATTTTTACCAAAATGCTTGAAAAGCAAATTAAAAACCTCAGAAACATAAATTTGACACAGTCACTCATTGAAAGAGAAACTGTTTCTAATTATGCATAGTAAACGAGCATTGTCGTAAATATGAACAAATTCAGTGAATGGAGCCTGGCTACAGCCTTGTGATTAGCTCTAGTCTAGGATTTTTAATAGCTCAGGTTGTTACATTACCTTAACAACATTTATACATGTTCTGTTAGATTTCCTTTTGCCTCTCCAGCCATATTCTTTCATGTATCTTTAATATATTATGATTTAATGGTGTGTCTTTGATATATGGATACCAAGCAATAGATTTTTAGCAGCTTAACTGATCTCACAGGATGTATACGGTAAAGTTGCCCAAAGGCACATTACGGCAATGTCATGACTAGCTTGTCATAAAGATGGTGAATTTATTCTAGACAAGATTGAAAATGACAAGAATTAACATTTGTGTTATCCCAGTCCCTCAAAAAAGCAAAAATTAAAAAAGGCAGTCCAAGCCAGGCTGTTTTTCTTTCATCCTTAGAATCAGATTTTGCTGGTGCCCTCACCTCTGTCACCATTCAGGGTTCATGTCAGGTCACCACCCACACTGGTCTTCTGTGTAGCACCACATCTTTCTGCATTAACTTACAGATTCTTTCCCTCTTCTTGTCAGGCTGTAAATGCAGTCCCGCCCAAAGACAACCTCCTACCAAGGAAGGGTATTAAAATACCCCAAAACTTTGGAGCTAAAATTGGCTTAGCTTCCCAATGTTAAGTGCTGCCTCAAAATGAGGAAAGGCACAGCAGGCAGGAGTGGGAGAATGAGATAGAGCAATCCTGGCTTTCTGGAAGCTGCAAAAATGGAAGTGACTGAATTCCTGATGCAACTGGGAAGGGCAAGGAACACTCTTGCTGTTATTGCACGTGATGAAGTCAAGAGAAGTCACACATAAAAGCACACTAAAAAGTCAGTGATTCAGCTTCTTTTATACTGCATTAATGAAATCTGCTGTGAGTTGGGGCAGGCAGTAAGTAAAAGAGTAAGGTCTTCCTCACCAGCTACAGAACAGCAACTTATCTACCCTACATTGAAACACTAGAGAGCAGCACACTGCATACAGTCAATGTATTATTCCTTCTGGTCAAGGTACAGAAAGGATAGAATCAGACCCCTTGGCAAACACCTGATTAAGCATGTTACGACAGTTCTTTATAACGTGTGAAATCCTGCTGGGACACTTACGGTTTGGTCCGTCAGTGGTGGAAGCACAATTTGCTTTTCTATTCTGTTCAAGACTAACTTCCATAGCTCTTTTAAAACCCGTTTCAGAACTGTCTTCTCACAGATTTTTGCAGAGACACTTAAACTGAAATAAAAGAAAACATAAACCAGTCTCCAAAACTAGCATTAAGACTTCAGAGTTGCTGTATCACTATATGCTCAGTTTAATGGCCATTATGGTTTAGCTTTTCTCTACCAAAAAAAAAAAAAGACTTGCAGATTATAAAATAAAAAATCTCCACTGTCCAATTTATTGATAATATGTATTTATCAAAAATGCAAAATGGTGATGCGTTATAAAATTTGATGGATGATACAGTTTAGCACACCCAAGCCCCTATATTAAAGTTTTGGTATATAATTCGTTTATGCCTTAAAAATAAAAATCAAATGTCTCCTTTGGTGTCTTACATTTCTACTGTGATGTGTGTGTTGATAGCTAATGCAAATTCAGGGCTAACATTTAAAAGCATTCATTTCTGTATACTGGCATATCTGTGCAATTATACTATATATGACTAACAGTAAAATTAATTTTTTTGAGGATATATATGCTTAGATAGATTTTTTTCTTTATTTGAGTATATTCATAAACCATCTTATATGTATCATCATGGATAAGTAGTGTCATGAATAAAGTGCTGCAGTTTTCAGGCACAGGAAAAAATATTTCAAAATAAAATCACACAAATGCATATGTGTAGAATTTTATGGAGTTAAGTCTAATTTATTAATGTAAAAGAAGATTGTTGTGAAGTCATTATGCATATCACATTGTAAATATGTCAATTCATATTTCTAGCATATCTTACTATTCTTAGTAATCACATAAATAAAAGCATAATTAATAATTAAAACCCAAACCATATTAATGACATTCTTATAATCCTATTATAAATATATATTTGTAAGAAAGGTGATATTCCCTAGCAGTTTAAAAAAAATATTAACATCTCTTTTTTCTGTACATGGGTTTAGCATCTGCTAAAATTCCATTTAACATTCCTGTGGTGAGGAATACTTTCTATTCAGACAGTAATTTAAAAGTCATTTTTGTTTCCATTATGTCATTATTAAATTAAATCTCAAAGAAGCTATGAAGAAAGGGCAATTTGGAATTGAACCTGACCGGCAAAGGTCAGCTTACCCAGTTTTTTAAACAATGAGTTGAGGACAGGACATGTAAGTGTACAAACACTTTTGGCTTTTCTTCAAGACTTGTGCTAGGAGTAAATGCCTTAACTCGAAGATAATTAAAATCTAAAGCCATACTGCTTGAAAGCAACACCTACCCCTCTTGTAACTTGACACATAGGACTAGGTACATTGCTAAAAATGAAAGGCTGACATATACATAAACAGTTAAAGTTTTTTCCAGGCTAGGAATCCAGGCACTGCACTCCTCAGTGTTACAAAAATAGTCAAATCTTACCAAATACTTTAAATAAGCATTTGTACATTGCCAGCTGTCATTGTAATTTATGTCATTGCCAAAGCCCTCAAAAAATGAAGCCTAGAAAAATTAACCCCCAAAGAAAAACCAAAATTCCCTTCAATTCTTGCCCCCATCCTTTATGCCAATGACTTTTAGACTTTGGCTGTGCATTTGTACAGTTGGGAGCTGTGATTCTAGACATGTTTCTGAAATAGAAAGCCCATCAGTCCCATTATTAGAAACAATAAGAATGTGAAGTAATGCCCTGGAGAAAGAAAAGGCAGCTATAAATCAATTCTTTAAATTGGCCTTTGACTTCGGTCCTATTAGTCCTAACATCAGAAGCCCAGAGAAGTATTTTTCACCTGCAGTCACTAACTTCAAAATAGAGTCTTACTGAGTATAGATGTACAGCAGTTTGTTGCAAGTATAAAAACAAAACTTCATGGGGATCCATGAATCTGAAGAAGTTTCATCTGGGATTGTGGGCCACCACCAGTAACACCAGATAATCACAGAACCATAAAATGGTATAGTAAGGTGTGGAGTAACATCATTTGTACAACGTTACAATGCAGAAGACAAAGAAAGGCTCCTCAGCACTCCGCAGAGTATGTTCTGTTTAGTGCTGAAAGTATCTGTGGGGGTTGGTCAGGTTTGAAAATGTTTGTCCAGGGATGAGGAAGAGGGCAGAGCTGGGAGGAAACAGATCCCAGAGAGTGCTGGGAAAACCAATCCTATTCTGCTGCCTCCTAAACTCTCTGGACGGGCTTTGCAAGACAGGCACAGCAGGCCTCCTGCAAACAACGGCTCTGCATCAAACATAATGGCTTCTGGAAGCCATAGGCTTCCCTGAGCCTGCTACCTTCCTTGCTCAGTCCCTTCCTTGTATCTTCTCAGCACAGCTCCAGCCTTTACCCCAGTGCTGCCCAGCCACTTCCTCCCAGTTATGCTTCCTGTTCTGCTTCAAGCAGGATTCCCCCTCAGCATACCTTTTCCACCTTCACTTTGAAAGCCAAGTATTCTGCACACATGTGAATACCATAAATATTAAAAATACTACACAGTGTTTCTAAGCATTAATGATGCTTCAGGGTAAAACTAAGTATGCCTGACGGTAGCATCCAGTTCCTCATCTGCCACACAAACCAGCCTGCCACACTTACGTTTTGTCCAGGAAATCCATGAGAGGCCGAAGCACAATCTCAGCATCAATAGCTGCGCTGTTCTTATTGGCTGCTGCATTCCCATTTCCTCTCATCTGATTCAGTTCATTGCTCATTTGTCTTACACAATCTTCAATAATAAATTGGAAACTACAGGATGGAAAAAAAAAAAAAAAGAGAAAGAATTCTGGGACAGAAAACATTTATCATTTTGCATCAGGTCCTTCGAAAAGATTTAAATCTTTTCTGCAATGATAGAAAGTTCACAAACACAAGGTACTGCAGGTGTTACAGGCTGAAAATAACTCTTCCTAAGGATTATAGCTCCTATAACTAATTCATGTACTGTTTTGATTCCCTCCCCCTTGTTTCTGTTATGTCATTATGCTTTTCATGCCCTTGTAGGGGTCCCAATTAATTATTTTCTGAAAACAACAGGTGTATCAGAGTCTGTAGTTTAGAGGATGATTGACTACCTGCTAGCAGCAACTTCTCAAGATTTTATTTTTGGTGTGACTTGACAACAGGAACAGGTGACTATAAATTGATGGTTAACATGAAACAAGCTCTGATAGTCTTCTTGAAGAGAAATAGAAAACTTGTACTGATTTTGCCATTTGGGTCAATTTGACTTTTTCCTGGGTTTCACACAGAGTCAGTGCTATCAGAAGCTTTGCTTACTTCTTTGCAACTAGACAGAGCTAAAATATTTGGACTTTAAAAAATATTCTTAAGCAAAAAAAAACCCACTAAGAAGCAGTTAGATTCTTCTCCTGGAAGGAATCTTTTCCACTTCAAGGCAAATGTGAACAAGTTCTTGCTCCTCAGGTTTCATCTGTTCAGCTTTACTGAAAACTGCTCTGTTTCCTAACTGACCTGGTTGAGCGATGTGTCCGACAGTCTTGTAGTGCCATTGATGTGATACAGTCTTCAGCCAATACATTTAAACAATGCAGAACAGCAGTTAGCCAGAGTCAACAGCTCAGAGGCAGAATAAGGCTCTGCACACATGGTAATTTGGTTTATGAATTGTTTTATGATGAATTGAATTCGTTTAGGATTCGTTTATGAACATAAATGCAAAACAGAGGCCATAAATTTACCAGGCCTATTAATATAAAAAGATAAATGGCAAAGATTAACTTGAGGAAAGTGAAAGAGAATTTACTGTGAGAGAAAAGAAACATAATTAAGCAGTAAGCTGTTCCAGCTACCTGGCTAATCATAAAAAGAGAAGGCAAATCTCCATGTGAAAACACTGGAAAAACTGGAAACTTTTCCAAGTACACTTGGATCTGTACTTATCTACACACTTTGAAGCCCTACATAAAATCAACGTGAAGGTGCTCATGTAAATCCTTGTGACCAGTCCCTCCAGTAAAAATCCAAAAGAATGCGTTATCTTTTCTTGACATTAGCCACCTTTCTAATATTGTTAACCTCACAAACCCCAGCAATAAACTGACCCATGAGGAATGTTCTAGCTATCTGAAGCATATCCTAGATGGAGCTATTCCTGGGTTTTCTTTAGCAGAAACTTAGTTGGCTCATTCAGAAAGAAGCCCGGGAAAGAAATAATATTCATGCACTGTCAGTGATTAGATAACCAGGGCCTGGGAGTGAAAATAAAGCAATACAATATGACAAAGGAAGCACACTCAGAAAAAATGAACACTGTCCACCCAGATGGTTCATTGATGGATTAAATAAGAAACTACAGACTTCACTTAATGAAAACCACCACAGCACTAATCCTTCTTTCTTCGATTCTTTTCTCATTTGAAGCAAAAGTAACTTGCAGCTTCTTATAGCAGAGGTACTGCTGGCACAGCACCATACTCATTCAAGACTGCAGTGGGCACACTGATTAATGAAGGATTTTGAGAGTTAGGTTCAGCTTTTTTTCAGACAATTTTGCAGAGCCACAGGCAAGCAAGTGACCCAACAAGGCCGTTCACAGTGACCATTTGAAGCAGGCTGAATAGAGGCAGACATGCCTTGTTGAAGCAGGTCACTGGGAAAAAGCTAGAAGTCTCAGGAAGTAACATAAACATGGTCGGAGAGAGAAGTCTAACACAGCATCAGGCAAGAACAAACCAGCAATTTTTGTTTTCCAAAAAGCAGAACAAAAGTCATCAGCCCCACCTCTGTTACATGTTCAGGCCTACAGAACATTTCCAGTTTTCTTTAGAGTAAGGTTACTGTTACATGTTTCAGAGTCTAAACACACACACAAATGCACACCACTTCCTCAGGGCAGAAGCAATCACTACTCAGGACATTGAAACAACCACCCAGACCTAATCAACAAGGTAGATTTTTGAACACGAATACTCCTCTAAGGTTTGCAGTAAAATAGGTTTGTTACCTTGTAGCATACGTTACGCTGAGTTCATCCAAAACATTGCTAAGTTTCACCTGAAGTTCTTTTAGAACAATACTAGCTTCAGGATCCAACTGCAAAGAGAAAAATAATGTTACATTTTACTTCTACACTATATGTTTGGATTTTCCATTTCAATTAATGAATTACGAATTATATGCAATGATACACTGCACTATGGAAAACCAAATGTGGAAACACCTGTTACAACACCTAAAAATCCAAATACTATTTAAAGAAAAATATTTGATTGCAAGAGTGAAGAATTACATGGTTAGAAATCAAAACTGTGCCATTAAACAACAGCTTTCTATTGGATGATACAAACTGTGTTGGCAGTCACAAGAATAGAATTACCATTAGCAGGCAAAGGGTATTCACAAAGACACACCAAGAGAAGGATGCATGAGAATTTCGCGTTGGTGTTAATAATACTGCAGACATTTTCATCTTTCAATTTTTTTTGTACATTTCACCACCATTGGTAATTTTTTTGTGATTTGCATGAAAGATGTTTCCATATTCCCATTAATGCAGTGTAAAAGTAGAACAGCCAGCAATGGAAAAAATGGCTTGAAGCCTATCCATGCTGCTTCTACTGATACAGGATGAGGGAAGGGAATATTGAATTTCAGTACTTCTTTTTCTAAAAGCCATTAAGACGTACATTAATCAAGCACAGAGCAACACATTCTCCTGTACAGGGAGGACAGTCCCTGTACCTCTGATACAAGTTTTCTAAGCATAGGAAAAAAGGGAATGCAGGGTAGAAATATAGTTTTACACTTACAGGGATGGGGATCCATGCATAGATATTTAATCAAAAAGGTAGTCTTCTGACATTGATCAGCAGCTTGTTTATTTGCTATGCATTCTTTTCCAAATTAAAAAAAAAAAAAGATTTTTTGTCTCCCTGATCTTTTAGCATTTAGGAAAAATAGTTACAGTCCATTGTGGGATACGATTGATGATCATCAGGATCAGCAGCTGAATGTAAATTAATAGCTGATGTTCTAGGTCTTTCAGCTATCTACATCAAAGTGTTAGGGAATGATTTTCAACAATAATCCTCAAATTCTGGGCGCTGTTCTGCAGTGAGGTCAGATATAGATCTTCTGACAATTTCAAAGGAAAATATTAACGTTTAACAATTACTGAACACACAAGCATTCACACTGAACATGGTACACAGGAGAGAAAGCACAAAAATACCAGGCAGGCAGAAGACTAAAAATTTCTTACCAGATCATGCACAAGCTAGAGAATCATCTTGTTACTGGGACTACAAAGGCCAATGTAGTTACTTTCTATCAAAGGTTCTTGTGATAACCAGAAAACACAATATATTTGCTAAATTCACCTGGAATTGGATTTAGTTTGGCCAAATTGGATTAAATACTAGTATCAGATTGTGGACATAACACACATTATAGAAAGGTGCATGCAATTGCTAGACATTTTAGAGGGCTTTGTGCTCACAAATTGCATGAACAATTTTGTGTGTGTGCACAGCTGGAAGCATCTGGCAGGACATCCAGCCCTGTGTATACACATGCTCATGCTTATTAATGCAGTGTCATAGGGAAGAGTGGAATATAAAGAGGTATGCGGGCTGACCATCCAGGTGCTAGACATCTGGTGATGCGATACTAAGAATATGCTAGCAAGATTTTTAAATGCTATTGTTACTTTTGTTTAACTACTGGAAATTATGGCAATTTGCATGTCTCACCAGGACCAAAATGTGCACTTTTCATTTATTTCACCATGTGTCCTCTATGTGCTAGGGAGTTCCCAGGGCAAATCTGAGGGTCTTGACTGGCGTCATCCAAATATACCACAGGCGTGACCCACTTTTTTTTTTTCTGATATGGTACAGCTAGAGATGGGAACTATTATGATGGTTCTATGCTCTGAAATTCTAGGGGGACTTCACAACTGGTAAAGATGGTTTTAGGATGGTCTCGTGCAGTGGAGATAAGGCAAGTCAGCTCTGCACATCACACACACTAACTATTGTGGATTATCTTCTGTATATTTTATCTTTTACGCATAAATTAATCCACTATTTTTTAATATAAAAAATATGTTCAGCTATGATGCCTTACTTAAAAAATAAAATATTTGAAAAAAAATAATCAGTGGAAGTAGGATGAGTTACTGTTTCCCTCTTAAATATTCTAAAAGGCTGTAGTTCACATGACTACACTGTGCAAAACCTTCACAGTTTTGCAATAACAAGCTCAAAAATGAATTTTATTTGTGCTTTAGAAGGATCTATTATTTCAGCAAAGGCTTGAACAGCTCTCGTAACACATTTTATACCAGGTCTGCTTATTCTTAGAAAAGCATTGTGTGGGAAATGGCTTGGCTTAGTGAAGTTGACAAGCTGCAAGATTTATGCAGGTTGACATCACAACACTCACTACCCGAGACTGTAACACATAGCTCTCAAAACCACTAGGCAGAGGAGGTAAGTTTCCCAGTGAGGGAAATAAGTTATGAAGAGATGAATTAATTTCTCTAAAGCATTCCAGTGACCAAGATTTTTTTATTCTTGACTTGGCTGAACAACCATCTCTGTTTCATGAACCAATCTGTTTCTGGATAGTGCAGAGGTATTATGGGAAGGGAAGTGTGTAAGAGTTCAGGTAAATAGAATTTGTAATTCTTTAAACTAGTTGCTAGTAGTAGCAGTTAAGTAAATAGCTATAAACATGGTCAGCTGCAGAAATCTCAGCCACCCAGATGTGGTCAAATGATGAACTATAGGGCTAACCTAGTCCTAATGTTACCCAACTTTGCAGTCAGCAGGATTTTTAAGGATGAAAGAGAAAAAAGGCAATGCTGATCAGCATCTGAGAAGATGTCATCTACGGATATGCAGATATGGAAATGAAGTACCTACATAACTGAGGACTCTTCTTTTTCTCATTGAATCTCATCTGCTCCATAGAGTTTGATGAAGAAAGATTTTTTTAAAGAGCAAATCTATTTTGGTAGTGTAAATGTTATTAACCTGTGAAAGTGAAAATCATACTGTTCTACCAATTCTTTCTTAGGTTCATAAATATTTCTGTTATTTTACTGCCTTCTTAAATAACAGTTAAATTTTACCCACAACAGAACATATACATTTGTTGGCACACTTCATAAGATCTGTTAATTATGGATTATTAAATAGATAATTAGAAGTTTGACTTTTTCTAAATGCCAAATAAAAGCAGAGACTACATTTGCTGAACAGCTGAAAAAATAAGAAATCAGAAGTATTTGATCATCATCGTTTTCAAATACTGCCTAAAACTGGTAAAGTTTTTATACATACGAGTCTTGGAAAAGATGTGATGAATTTGTCTGCTTTTGACATAATGTGTTAGATTGAGCTATTCCATGCTGTAATTTAATGTGTGCTAGTCTGGACATAATCTTATTAATCGCAAACTTGGTAGCGTTTCTATAGGAAACTACAGAGATGTAAATTACTTTTGTATGAATTAAAGGGAACCTCTTTAATAGGAATTCAATTTATCTGCAATTTCAGAAGTCTAATTGCTTATAGTTTTCTAATGGGACCACCTGGTTACTTCCATTCAGAAAACAGTTTTACATATTATATGTACATCTAGGGAAGATACAGGTATTTATCAGATCCATCACTTTAGTGGTTCTTCTGTTCCATGATAGATATCCTATCTCCACCCCTCTGCCCAACTATCTAGATACAGTGAATCCCATTTTGAAATGTTTGGCTGCCACTGCTCTAAATACTTAGGCCTCTGACTTAATAGACTTAAAGATGGACACTTCAGAACTATTCTGCTTAAGCACGGGCCTTTGTCATCCCATCAAAGTCTTTAGGAAGACACATAGGTTCCTCTAGGAATTCCTAAACATTATATGTAAAGTTGTAACTGAACTTACTGAAGTGGAAATAAGATTTACCTACAGTCAATATAATACTGTTGTACATAAGCAATCTGCTTTTGCTTTCCAGTCTTTTTTTGATCCTAATTGTTGTTACTCATTTCTGCCATGTTCTGCTGTCTGGGGAAAAGCAACACAAGCATTAACATTTTTTCTTTCCCTTTTGTCAGCTTACAACTTCTGAATCATGAAAAAATGATTTAGTGCTAATGCATGCACTCCTTTTGGACAAAACAAACGAGCTAAATCAAAATTCTACATTATGATAATTTGTTCCCATGATTTTGGACTTGATTTTTTAAAAAAAGACAGTGGGTTGGATCCCACTGTACTATTCTTACTTTATTGTGCCAGCTGATCTCATTTATATAATTTTTTAAGTACTCTTCCTGCTTGGCTACAGCAGAAGAGGAGAGTTATTAAAGAAACTCATGTTGTTCAGACTGCTTTATTTTAATGGTAGGAGAGCTGAGACACCAGTTTTTTCTCTATTTATAGAGCTCCCTGCTCTGCAATATGGAATAGACCTACTCTGAACATAGGGACTGCTGCTTGATTGTGGTATTTCGACTGCATAGATTGGAAGACTGCTCACAATGTGACACTCGGGAGATTAACAGCATTTAATTTTTCTTAGAATTAGTTTTGCTTCAACTGAAATAGGTCTAATTATTTCACTGAAAATCATCTGACTTTTTATGCCCTCCATAAGCAAACTATTTTCTTCCTGCAAGGAAACTGTTTACAGATTTTATTGCTGGTTTTGTTTCTTATAAGTACCAGTTCAATAAGGCAAATTGGCCATTAGCATTTATGTTCTTGGAATAGCTGGAGCAATAAGTATCCCAGGTTTGAGGACACACATTTTAGGGGCACTTTGATATGAATGACAAAAAAAATGAACATGAATGTACTTTCCTTCAAGAAATTCCCCTAATGAGAAACAAACAAAACTTTGAATGTATTTTTCAGATCTTTTTTTCTTAGACCATGTATCAGAGATGCACTTAAGGTACCTAACAAAGGGATTTTAGAAAATATCTTGGAATTCTCTCCAAGGGTTGTGTGTTGCACCACATTTATAGGAAATGTTGCTTTCATACTGTGACACCCTTAATTCATCCTCATTAACATCAAAAGGGAAAGCAAAAAGCTTAGCTGTTTTTACGATTCATGACATTCAATATGTAGGATTGTAAGTACTTTGCACAGAACATAAGAGCATGGAAGACAAGATTATTTGTAATACTCAGAGAGTGAAAGGCAATTCATAGTAACTACAAAAAACATAGCCATATCTGGATGATAAATATGTATTTTTAAAGTTTGCTCTGAAATTTTCAATGATGACAAGGCTGCAGAAATTTACTTTATGTCATCTGGAGCAGGAATTATTTTTGCCATGGCCACTTCAAGAAGCTATTACTAGCTCAACAAAACCTCCTGTCCATGGAGATAATCAACAGATCCATTTGGAAGGTGCTATTTGTTGCATGACACAGGGGTCTATCTTATCTCTGCAGTGTCCCACTGTGGATGTGGAAAAATGAAATAATGTCTTTTCCAATTCTCTCTATAATGTGGTCACATTAGATCAAAGTTTTGTGAAACTATCAAACTACAGTCTCAAAAAGAAAAAGCTGATGTATGTGTAACTTATTTTTTTAAAGTCAGCTACTGATAATAAGGATAATATATTCATGATCTAAACATTGCTTTTTGACAAGAAGACAGGATTCTATAACTTGAAAAGATGTTAATTCCTTCATTAGCTTTCAAAATGGTCAAAGACTACAATCAATAAAATATTGAAGCACATGTTTATGTCCCTTTACTGTTGACAGGACAGAAACATTGAAGTCCTCTGAAATATCAAAGGAGATAAAGCTAAGCATGTTCTGGGCTGTTGAGTAGCAGTTCTTGGTGAAATGCTGCCAAATCTTGAATTCAAGCAGGCCATCAGATACTGAAAAGTGCACTTAAAAATGTTTTATAGATTTTTTAGAAATTCTGAAAGACTTTACACTACCTGCCTAGTAAAACTTTTCAATTTAGAGTGCCAGCTGAATGCCCAAGCATAGCTCTTTTTGACTTTAGATCATAGGGAATTACACAAATGCATCAATGAAAATTAGTAGGAAATGTGGCTGTTCTTAGCCTTAGAAAAATATTGTGAGGAATAATAAAAGATGCTTACTATCACAAACCTCATAAGAGAATCTCTCTCCTTCTTTCTTCTGCTCAGTGGATTGCAAGTTAAAGGCATTAGACAAAGACATGACACATTACAGACAAAGCACAAAGCACATATTCTACAAAATTTTCAGATACAGGCAAAACATACCAATACATAAAAAAGCAAAGTATAGTCCAATACAAACATTAAAATAAAGCTGGCACTACAGATTACAACACAAAACACCTAGTGCTGGTTGAACATTACAGATCATTAGCATATTTCTGTGAAATAGTGTTAGGTCTTCCTAGTATTCTCAGGACATTAAATAGTTCTTGTAAGCTTTTAAAACATTTTGATTTTCTTTGCAAGCAGAAGTGAAGGCTGTGACTAGGTTGAAAACAAGATGCTAATGATCTCTAAGGAACTTTGAATAAACCAGGAAACAAATAGCACTCACCTCCTTTCCTCCCATGGACTCAAACATTTTCTCAAGCTGGACTCTTAATTGTTGAATGTTGTTCATCAAGATGCAAGGCTACAAACACCAAATGTGAGAATATACATGTTATGTTCCTTGTATGTATGAATACGTGTATTCACAGTCTCTGGGTGAAGACCAGTTCAGCAGCCCTACATTCATGCAGTTGTGTTGTTCAGAGAAGGATCTTGGGTTCCCGACCACTGCTGTCTCCCCTTCCTTCTTTAATTCACACTCTTCTTTGCTCAGTCAGCACCCATTAGGCCCTTAAGACAATTTTGTCCCACCGGAAACTGAATACCTTCTCCCAGGCAGCAGGGCAGTTTTCAGATTCCAGTATTTCATGTCCTAAACCTTATATCCCATGTAGTTGCTAGTCATACTTAATACAATTATATCTGGTGGATTAAGGTAAGTAGTACATTATCGTGTCTTTGAGAGTAGACACAATAATGATCAAAGTACTTTGGAAATGAAAATAGATTGGGGGAAAGGGAGTGTCAGATTGCTTTCTCAGTCTTTGCAGAAAAATATGACAGCACTGTAACCCAGATAATGGCTGATGCTTAAGTATTTTAATAAATCAAGTAGTTCTGTTAATAAGAGAATATTATTCCAGAAATTTACATTTTGCATTGCTTGAAAATTTGGTGAATGAATTAGGTAATAGAAGTTTGTAAACATATTTTACTCTAAAAATATCGCTGTTTAAGCTCATTTCTTTAAGGTAGAACACAGAACCACAGTCGTAAAGACAGAAATTGCTGGATTAAATATAAGGTAAAAAGTAAAACATGGATAAAATTAAGCCGTGTATTACAAAATTATGGAAGAAATGATCTTGTACTAGAATTTTGTGTACTAAGATGACATTATATACTAGTTTGGTATAGTGCAGGGGAAGCAATACAACAATATTTCCTAAAAGAGTTCTGGTTGGCCAAGGTCAGGGTGATCTATTGCTTGATTGGATTAAATTAGACACTGAAGTAATGTATTTCAATAAAACACATATACTTTTTTGGACAACAAGAAGATGATGGAATAATTACAGTGATTGATACTCATTTGTACTTTTCTAGTTAATAGCATGTTTCAATGTAGTGCTGAAACATGGTGGGATTAGATTTTGGTATTCAAAAGATCAGTACATAATTTAGCTTTAATTAGTTCTACATTACTCTCAAAGGAATTTAGTGTTAGAGTACTTCTCAACAGAAGGAAAAAAAAGAAATTTGATCTAACTTCTTAATCCTTACATTACTGCTTCCCAGTAAAGCATACTATTTGCCCTCCTGCAAAAGACAGGTGGCTTTGTGTAATGGTTGAAGTATCACCTCTCTTCCTGTCTCTCAAAAAATCCACAATACCCACTTCTATTTGTTTATCTGTCTTCTATTAATTTATGATCACTAAGACTGTGTCCTCCTCTCCTGTGCTATCTCTTTCTTTCTCACATATTCATTATTCTGGATATTATCTCCAATATCACAATCAATGATTGTGATTTCTGATGGGGGAATAAGTAGATGAATATAATTTCTTGGTTCTTTTGATCAAAACAAGTGCAAATGCTTTTGGCAATATACTGAAGCTATGAGATAAATACTCATGTTGAAGCAGTTTTCGAAGTTTCCTTTGAGGCTAGCTGAGGATGCTCTTTCAAAGCCTAAGATTACCTTGGCTCAATGGAAAAATTTCTATTGCTGTCAGTAAATAACAGAACCAGAGATTAAAAACATTCTCATCTTATTATTTCATTATCATCTTGTCCTTCAGAATACTCTTTGCAGCAATTTACAGGAATCAAACAGCCAGATGCAAGAACATTTAAAAGTGAGTGGCAAGTACAATACATAAAACCAGGTATGTTTGTAAACTCTGACAGGAGGTGGAAGATAAGAGGATGTTTTTATGTTAGATAAATTTCTTTATGAAAAGCACCTTTGGTATGCTTTTATTTGAACAGTTTATGTGCATGCTTTATAGTGCCTAATAAAAATTGTAGAAGTGTTGACTTGAAAATGAATGCCAAAATCTAACTTTAATCATGAAATGAATTTGTCCTAATCTTTTTCTATCGCCTCTAATGCCAGTAGACTTAACATAATTGAGATCACCAGATCAAATGGTCTTTTATTAAGCTAAAAGTATGTATTTCAAAAAGGTAGCTTCTGTTAAAATAAGTTATGTCCCCCAAAGGCATTTGATATAATACTCCATATTATATCATAATAATATTAGTTTCATCTAAAGCCTTAGTAAAGATTGGCATACCAGGGTGACGTCAGAAATGTAGTCACTCCAACAATTAAAAAAACCCATTGGACAGGCCAAAAGACTACACAAACAGCTTGACTTGATGACTCAACACTGTGTTTTAAAACTAATTTCTTCTAGAAAGTAGTCAATTGAAAAAAAAGGCAAAGCATAGCTACAAAATGGATTTATTTTTTACATTAAATTTTGTGAATAGTTATGGCTCATATTGGGTCAAATAAAGAGACAAATCATTTTAGACGAACCTTAGTTCAGACTGATTGACATTAAAATAGAAGATGTGTAATGCATTCACCCCTCCATACTGGGGAGAGAGAGTGTTGTGTTCTTTTCAGCTCTTTATTTGCCCTGGAGGGGAAAGACAAGGAATATGTAGAAGGTGTATCTGTAAAGTTAAAAATGCATGAAGATTTACATCCTGCTAGATTATGGGGGAAAAAAACAGGCAATATGGTGTGCTGGTCTATCATATATCAGCTGGTATCCAGTGACAGAACACATGGGAATGGTTCAAAGCTGTGTCAGGGGAGGTTTAGACTGGACGTTAGGAAGCATTTCTTTACTGAGAGGATGGTCAAACACTGGAACATGCTTCCTAGAGAGGTGGTCAATGCCCTAAACCTGTCAGCATTCAAGAGGCATTTGGACAATGCCCCTAATGTTCTTTAACTTTTAGTCAGCCCTGAATTGGTTAAGCAGTAGAACTAGATAATGGTTGTCAGTTCCTTCCAACTGAAATAGTTTAGTCTAGTCTATTTTATTTCTTTCCTGGCATATTTCCTGGTGTTTCTACTGCTATAGGACTGCGTCTCCTTACACAACGATTGGCAGACTTGGCCTGGTGCTTTTACTCTTTTCAGATGCTGAAAAGATTTAGTACTGCCAGAAGAAAGATGTGTGGATGTCTACTTAAGTGAGTCTTTTCAATGTGTTTACTGCAAAGGTTACTTCAAGGTTGAAAATATCTGAAGTGGCAATTTAAATCTGAGACATGACGCATCTATATAAATAAAAGTCACTCCTCTGTAAAAACTTGTATATAAAACTTAATAATAAAGTTTTGAGTTTGGTATTTTTATTTATTAATTATATTTTAGACAAAATTGTATAAAAGGAACAGAACGGTGTAAGTCCCTCCTAGCAAATAGATCTGTGGCCTGAAAAATTAATAAGTTTAGTCTTTTGTAATATTGCTCATAAGAACCATCAATAATTAATATTTAGCTGTAATAGATGTCTTTCTGAGTTCTATTACTGTGTATATGTTGGCGACCTCTAGATTATGATGCTGTCACACTACAGAGAGCACTGGCAAGAATGAGCGTGTCCTCAAGCCATGCACAGGGATGTGAGAAATACAGACGAGATCTATGTATGAGCTATATAAGGGCTGTACTTTTAAAGATGAATAGTATGAGGGTGCTGCAGTTATTTATCTAATCATAGATCGATAAATCTGTGTAACATACTACTAAATGTAGCAGACATAGTGCTAAATGTTGCCTGCCTCGAAGTACTAGCTTTGATTAAATATCAATGATCCTGAAAAGTCAGTTTACAAGAACAATTTTCCTTGATCACGTTAAGCTATTGATAACGTCTTGAATTGCTTAACCACATCTCTAGTGTCCATATCTCATTTACTTCTGAGGCCATGGCAATCTAATTCTTCACTGGGGAGTCTTGTGGAAGCAGTGAGGCAACAAAACAGCACATGATTTTCTTCTCACTGCTGCATGGATAAAGCACAAAGTGGTAGTAGCAGAAAAGTCTGCACACACTCCCTGCACAGGGAACAACAATCTTATAAACTCTTCAATTAATAAACTGATAAAAAGAAGCAAGCCAATGCAAAATGAAAACACAAGCAAAAATATTTTCTTCTGTTTGGAAAAAAATGGCTTGTATTCACCGGATTCACCATAGTGCAAGACTGTCATCCAGGGAGTGTTTCTGCTTTAATACTGACATTATTAACTAGGATTCTCAACTAATTCCACCTATTCTAGCTTTTACACAGCAATGTAAGCAGCTATGAAAATATGCTGACCTTATTAAAAAATAAAGTAAAACAAAAATCCCTTCCTCCATTCATGTTTTTTATCATATACAAAAGTGACCACATTTTCAAAAAGTACAGCAAGTCATTGAGAGGTAATTTCTGAGGTAGAAACAAAACACAGCTTTTTACTCACCACATTTTCTTTATCACAATATGAGCTGAAGTAATTTGAAATAATTACAGCATACTGAAGAAGCACTTTGTTGATAGTCTAGGAGAGAAGAAAAATCTTATAAATGGTAAATTTCATAAAGTAAAACAAAAAATAATTAAAAAAACCCACAAAAAAAGAGGTTTATATAAATTATAAATTTTACAGGTGTTTAGACATTTAGTATATAGTATTTTTTTAGATGTAATGTAAACAATACTGTGAACACATTTTCAAATCCCTGCACAACAGATGGTGGGTTGTTCTTAATGGAACGTAATCTTCAGTAGCAGAGATACTTCAATTTTAGTCATACTGTTTTTGAGTGAGAGCTCTACTCCTTGCAATGTGTTACATGCTTATTGGAACAGTAGCAAGCTCAAAAATTCTCTAGGGTGACAATATATAGATTAAAGATATAATGGAAAAATAAAACCAAGGGAGCACTGTTCAAAGCCTGGCAATATGAGCTTACCTTACAATAATAATGTAAATAGAAACTTTGTATGCAAATGGAAAACTGTTGCAATGGAAGAACAGGAATAAATGTAAATACAAACTTTTAAAAAGCCATTAGAACTATAATGGAAATCTAAAGCTTGTGAGGAAATGTTACAATCCGAGTAGAAAGTTGACATAACAAAGTTGAGTTTATCAAACAGCAGGTGAGTAAGAACTACCACCTCGGGGCTTCAACCAACAATATTTTATTGCCATACCTTGAATTTTTCCTTCCCTTGCACTGACTAATTGGATAATTGCATTTCACTGAATTGTTCTGTTAATGGATTTGTAATCATTGCTTAGCAAGAATAATAATTGATTTAATAACATATACAAATATGAAATCTCAGAGAGAACAGAACTTCTCAAACTGGTAAACAATTTTGACAAAGTAGATGAAAAACAGTCTTAAGCCTCAGACAGCATGTCTGTCTAAGGATCCTAGTCAGAGATAGAAGAGATTGATTCTAAACATTGGAATTACTTAGCTTTTAAGTACATGGTAACACAATGTCACTTTCTCTGAAGCTTAGTTGAGATGCATTGATTTTAATTTACCTTTGCAAATCTTCTCATTAAATGAGATAGTGCTTCTGGATTAGGACACTCCAGTTTCCTAATAATCTCAAAGCTTTGATTGAGCTGTGTGAAGACATCGACCACAGAACAAGAGAAGAGGGCATGATCTGATGTTTGCTGAAACTAGACAGAAACATTCAAAGGAGTTAATACTTGTCCAGAGATCATAACTATATCAACTGATTTTCTTATACTTGAAATTCTTCCTAGAATCATAAAAAGTAATAAATACAACGTAAATTTTTAAAAAGTCTCATTGATAATACTGAGAAATGTGGCTTTTCACATTTGTATTGCTTTCAAACCTTCTAAAAATAAACACAAAATTCTCTTTCATGACATCAGTATCACATCAGAGTTTAGTGAAACCATAGACTGAAGCCTATAGGTAATTTAGGCAGACGGAATTAGAGCAGGACTTTGTCCATAGGATTAAACTTCCAAGAACTGATACCGATTGCTTATCTTGTGATGTCTACCAAGGATATTGTGGGACCAAATGTACTTCTGGTTTTGCAACACTAAACTGTCTTAATACTTTCTTTATTCTTTTCTTTAAAAAGTAAAGGCTCACCCCATCTTTTTTGTCTCTTTCTAGTGCTCCATGAAGAAATTCCATAGAGACATCCTCATTTTCATCCAGCCACTGAATAACAAATGGTTCAAACCACCTGAAAATTAAAGACAATTTTGTAAAGTCAGTACATTTCATAAAGATCCTCAGAGGAGAGATGCCATACCACCCAGCAGTTTGGCATCTTGTGTCTTCACATCTCTTCTAGTTGTTAAAAGCCTATCATCCTAGGAAAAAAATTGTCACCAAAGACACTGTGGTTACCAAAAGGTCTTTCAGGCTTCAGTTTCAAAATACTCTAACTGGTCTACCCCAGTGGTGTAAAATTAGCAGCAACCATTAGAGAAATTTCTCCATGTTTTGCAGGGCATCATATTCTGGACTTTTTTTTTTTTAATTTTAGAATGTGTCTTTTATCAATATTTGTTCTTTGTTAATATTTATTTTTTATTTGTATGAGAAAACTTCGTTTTAATAAAACATCTGCTGTTTTTTTATTTTTTTTTAGTTTATCTAAAAAAAATTTAAAGCAATAACAGGCCCCAAACTATCTCAACAAATCAGCAGACTTGCAGAAGATTAAGGAATGTGATTAAGGATAGCTCAGATAAAAGGACAGGATTGAATGTATCAGTTGCAGGAGGAAAGGCAAAAATAAAAACAACAGCTGAATATTAACCCAGTGCAGTAAGAATAATTTCAGCAGTATATCCCATTAGCATTGTATCTTGATCCAAATTTGAGTATGAAACAAATGGAGGGGTCTATAACAACTATTGCTACTGTTCCCACATTTCATACCTTCTTCAGGCATTTCCTGACCAAAATGTTTTGTCATCTATGAAAAGCTGCAGTTACAACAGTTGGACAAAGAGTCCTATAAAATAGCTAATAGCACTTTTAATACCTGGACCATTTAATTTGACAGAATGAAGAATTAAAGAGGAGGAAGTGCAAAAAGTAGAGTTGTCAGTGCTATGTACCTTGAGATCTTGCACAAACTTGAGCATAAATATTTGACCAAAATAAACCTTGTACCAAGCCCAAATTCATGGGAGACTTCCCTATACACTACTTACAGAGAGTATTCAGGCACTGCATCCTTGAAAGCAGAGAGTTCTCGCACATATTCATTATAAAACCATTTCACTTTGAAGTGCAAATTCATATAATCTGTGCTTTTGCATAACCGCTGCTTTTCATGTTCTGTAATAGAATGAATTGAAATAAAGGCATTTAATAGCATTCTAAGAGTAAATAACATTCTTGTGCCTCAATGCACTAGTGACATAATAATACAGTACTTGCATTTTAATGCAAAATTGGTTTGTTTTTTTTAGAGGTAGTAGTACCCACAGTTTCAATCTTCAGGTTCTGGGTATCCTTAGAAAAAATAAAACAAAACAAAACAAAGACCAGACCACAAGTTAGGCTTTTCAATTCTCTTCACTGCAGTAAGGAAAACCTACAAACTTGCTGACTTCCTGTTCTTTAGGTGCTTCTTTGGTTGTTACAAAATGGCTAAGAAGCTGTGCCAGGTGTCAGGTTAGAAAAGGCAACTATAGTTGTGTAGTAGACAAATGAAGTAACAGCTATAAATGCCAGTCCTATATGAATCTGTGAAGCCTGCATTAGTAAATGGGCTGCATTTATCACAGAGTGAATAAAGAGAAGGTAACTCTGCAGCCCTACAGCCATCTGATTTATACACAGCACAAGTGGAAAAGCTGGTTTAATAAAGTGTTTTTGAAATTTTTTCAAATGGGTTTCTCTGCCTTCTCAGTGTCCTCCTGTTTTCAGTATAATGGGTATGCAAATGATCATGGATGACAGGAGTCACGGCACCACCTGTAACCACTTTTTCCATTTTTAAAGTATGAGTTAATTGGTTTGGAACAATCATCCATCATTCTCTCAGGACTATGATCCTTCTTTCATCCTATCCACAGTGCTTTGCAGTCCTTCCCTGACAGCCACCTCAGACCCTGGACAGCTCCACCCTCCACTCCATTCGTTAACAGGCCCTTTCTCCTCGCTCAAATCTTTCATTTCATTCTCCCACAGCAGGAAACCATGGATCCACAAATCTTGGGTAGGGAAGTCCTTCCTTCACTTACTGCTTACAGCTTCATAAAATGTCCAAAGATCTCATCTGTCTGAGATGTCATGTCACTTGCACATTCTTCCTCAAACAAAAGACTAATCTCTTTTCCCAG
>NW_010299332.1:7702-23691 GCF_000700745.2 Antrostomus carolinensis | reverse complement strand
TAAATGGTATGCGTTAAGAACTCACCTCTTTCAAACCTGCTTTTTGCTGCTTACTTCTGCTTGCATCATAACACCTTTCTCCTAATTGGTTCTAGATAAACAGAATCCTCAGTACAGTAAACTAATATTATTAACCTTTTTTTTTGTGCTGCTAATTTTATGAAACGTTCCTTGTACTGCAGCATGTTTTTATAAGCACCTATTAATCTACTGAGTTTCCTAACAAGGACATTTGCAGCTCCCATTAGTGATAATGGCACATTATTCTGTATTACTGTATCATGAATCAATGAAAAAATACTGATAAGATTTCTGTAAACTTTAAGATCTGTAAACTGTAATCTGTGTGTATGGGGCACTTTAGCTCCTTTTATCTATTGCAGTTCCAGTAAGATTATGTTTTTACAGTACTGATCACACTGTGGGGTTTTTTAAATATTTCTTTGGGGAAATGCTCTAATGCACATATGCTTTCCACAGGTTTGCAGTAATAGACATTGTAACTACAACTACAACAAATCTATAGAGAGTCATTCCATCTCAGCTGTACAAATTACATTTTCAGAAACATCTTTCTTAATGCAACAGCAACTGAGGAAAAAAAAAACAAACAAAACAAACCTTCTGTTCAGGCGCTGGTTTTGTAACGAAGAAAGAAGAGAGATTTTTTAAAAAGACTATTATGTGGAATGTATGAATATATGCAAATGTGTTTGGTGTGTGATAAAATCAGCCACTGACCTGGTAACACTGTATCTAGCAAATAACCTAATTGCAGACAACTGTTCTTTTACAAAAAAATGTATGAAGAGACACTGTAGGAATGACTATAATCCAAGCTACTTTCCTCACAGGCCTGTGACCAAATAGCAATACTCTGGAATCATGTTTGATTTCTTGCTTATTTTCCCAGCAATTGCTAAAAAAAGCTGAGAAAATTTTCTTAAGGCACCAAACAAAAAACCAAAACAACCCACCAACCGTGCAATACAACTATTATCTTTTTGTCTGATGTTTGTAGTGTCATAGTATTTTGTCATTAAAGACATAATAATGACTATTAAGTAGAAACATCTACATTACATTAAAGACATAATACCATTTAACAAACTGGAAAAGAATCCTGTTCATAACAGAATCCTTTTTAACCTTGAGGTAATAACATTACTTTGAGCATCCATGTAATTTTTGATATCTACTAGTTGCCAAAAAAGGGTAATCTAACAACCTTTATAAAATATGAACATTTTAAATATTCAGGCAATCAATCTGATATTTTGTTCAACTCTATTTTTTTCTTATTTGTGTACAAAAGCTGAGAGCAAATTTTTTTTCTACAGCAGTTTCCTAGCCATTGTTATTTGTAACATACAGTTAAACTGCTTGAAGGATTCTAATGAGGAGGTTTTAAAAAGTATTTCAAATCCTTATGAAAAAGAATTGCAAGAAGGAGTTTTGTCTGTAAAAATGAACCAATTGACTAGATATACATAAACATATACCAATGTCTAACAAAGTTTGTAACTGATTTAGAAAGAAACATTACATTCTACTAGACATCTCGCCCCAGGGTTCTTGTACTTTGTTAAAGGCAATGGAAGCAACTGGTTATTAACTGAAATACAGAGCAGGACACAACTAATTTATAATTATGTATAATTTACATGGATTCTGGTAACGTGAAATACTACTGGTCTTTCTGAAAGGGCTCATTCTGTAAAGATAAATAGAATAAACTGAAAAACTGCCATTACATCCTTTATTTGGATTGCACTTAACTGATTTACAAATAAAAACCTCTCTAAATTTCCTTTTAAAAATAAATTGTGTCTTTCATAAGAGACTTCTACATTTTCAATCTTTTGTTTGCCTTTGCTTGGAAATTTTTGAACAATTCACAAACATAATGGATTACACCTTGAACATCTCTATGAGGTGATTAAGCTGTGGTATTCACATTTTACAAATGGGAAACAGAGGTATAGTGAGATCAAGTGAATTTACTAAGGGAACATACATGAATTATGAAAGGCAGTGTAGATCTTGTTCACAGATTTCTTAACCGGGGAGTCGTATTTCCTCACTGAACAGAGACCAGAGAAGGAAGGCAGACTGTCTCATTCTGAATTGTGAGAAAAAAAATGGATTTACTGTTCTTTCTTGCCTTTTTGCCTGTAGTGAAATTGGGCTAATCAATCCTTGAGTTAATGCAGTGCACTTGAAAAGCTGATATGACATTGCCCTTTATATTCAAGGAGGAACTATCAAAACAAGAGACCATTTGTTCAGAGTGCTCTGCTTTGCTTCACATCTTGCAGCAGGTACAAGTGAGTTCAAGGCCACTTGCTTAGCATCTGAAAAGGCAGAGCTGTACATTGTTTTCTGGGAGAGGTAAACTGCTTATGGGAGAGGTAAACTTGCCTAAACACTTAAGATTACTTTAGGCAAATTATCTTTGATATCTTCTTAACATTACTGAGTTGCTTTTTTTACCTTTATTCTCCTTTTCCTCCCAGATTCAAGCATTACTATATAGGATTTAATTATGTGATAACATTTCCTGAGAAACAGTGGTTTCCAAGACGCATGTACATTCTTTCTTTATTTTGCAATTTCTGTACATATTAGAGATTTCTGAAAGCCAAAATCAATGTAAACTGGATTCAGTGTTATTTTTATGACAGGTTATTTTCATTTGCTTAATGTTTCATTTTTAAAAATTATTTTTAAAATTGTTTCCATGAAGGAAACATTTAGACTTGATTCTCTGCTCTTTGTCTTGTCACAAGAGTGAAAATTGAGCATAAAACATTACCAAATAGGCATGATTAGCACAAAACTGGAAGAATCAGGTACCAAGATAAACGTGAGGCTGCATTTCAATAATTACCTCTGTTGTATCTGGATCTGCCTGTAAAGCAGAAGTAAAGACAAAAACACAGAGGTGTTCTCTAATTGTTACTCAGCAAATTGCGCTTAAGGCTTATTAAAAGATAGTGTGTTAACAAGCAGTTTTAATGGATTTATCCTCTTCTTCTGGGAGTGTTGGGACCAGTATCAAATGTTTAGTTTAGAACTAATGGCACTTGCCCATAAAGGGAAATCTACCTGTGTATCTATCAGAGAAAAAAGACCAATGCATCTCTGTATGTGGAAAAGTCCTGCTAGTAGAAGACTGAGTCTTCACCTTAATAAAACAGGATGGGAGAAGAAGTTTGCTGTATGAGGTAAGCTTTTACAGAGTATCTTAGTATGCAGTTTACAAATAGGAAGGATTAAAAATAGCATGTAGATTGCTTGATATTTTAAATTTTCTTTTACTCAAATGTTTTATTTTAGTTGACAAAGAAAAATATTTTAAGAAAGTTGCCATTGGTTACTGCTTCTAAAAGGAAAGAAATAAAAAATATAAGTGGATTCACAGGGTGATTAGCTCACAGAATTAATGAAGAAATGCAGGAGCTACGTTCCACTCCTACTGTGTGTGAGCATTATGCAGCTCCACTCTGATAGAGAGAAGGGGAATAAACCAAGAAATAGGACAGGGAAATTCAAGCTCTAGCTGCTGGACTATATAAATGTGTTAGGGGAATCTCCTGAAGGAGGAAAAGGATGAACCTTTTCTTCAACCACTGGATGCAGAAGTGCACTAAACAATGCATGTCCTCTAAGTGACTTTCTGGGGGGACAAAGTCACAGATTTGCGTGATTCCTTTTTTTTTAAAAATTTTTTCCCAGGCATAAAATTATTTTGGATAAGAGATATAATTCTAGTTTTTGTAAAAATGTGAGTTACAATTAAGTTGTATCATCTAACTGGTGAAGGACAGTAATCAAGAACAAGAAGAAAGAAGAGGCAAATTACTCTTCTGGGCTGAGACACCTAATAAGCACAGAGGAAGTCTTGACTGCCCCTTCATATAAGACAGAGCTCTCTTCCTGCCCTTGTAGGCAATATACAGCCCTTTCAGCTGAAAAGAACACTTCTCCCTTACTTGCACACTCAAGTCATTGGTTTGTGGAAAGGACAGGGCCATGTGAACTATAAATAACCCCACATTATTAATCAATGGAGGGTTCATTTAAAGCATCATTTACAGTCTAATAACCTATCTAGCATGCTAGTACTAGATATGCTGACTAGCAAAATTTTCTTGCTCACAATTAGGCAACACTGAGGAAGTTTACATACAAATGTTTTATAATCAGTGACTACCTGGGTACGAGCTAATAATGTTTCAGAACAAGATTAATATTTAGTAATTAAAAGAAGATTAAATAAGGCCAGAGCTTTCATTAATATGTGGGGCAATAGACACTGCTATTATTGAGTGACAACTTTAAGACTAAATAATGTAGTCAGGCATTCACTAATGCACTACATTTTTTCTAGTAACATCTGGTGCTGTGAATACACCTACAATCAGACATAAAGAACCTTTAACTTATTAAGATTACTGTAGACTTGTACTGTAAACACTCAGTAGTACTTATTTTTCTGGTTATGGTTCAGTACGTAAAATCAAAGAAAATGGGTTAGGGAATGACTAAATGATATAGTGCAAAATATAGAGATCTTGGAGGTAGTTCCAAGTAAGATGACACACTGATACAGCACAATATGATGTCATGAAGAAATATTAACTTAGCTCCTGGGAACAGTTCTGTCCACTTTACCTGTCTTAATTAGTGGGTCTAATTAACTTCAACAAAATAGAGGCATTTGATATGGCTACACTGCTTTTTAGGGAAGCCTGGGGATCTCTGTGTTGCATGTGATTCTCACATGTAAAAAGCTCAGTCCTCCAGTACATACAGTAATTAGCTGCTATTATTACCATGGTCTGTTATGATGACCAAAGAACATTTCTAACTCCCCTCTTCCTCCAATCATGTCACATTCAATCTTATTGATTATCTGCCAAAGGAAAGTTTATTATTAACCCCAACTGTAATCTCCTTGTCTTTGCCTTTATAGTCTCTCTCTAGACTCTTTATTCCTCAGGTCTCTGTAAAAACAAGGATGAAATACATTTGTTTAAATATGTGAATGCAGAATGAGATTCACTAAAATAAAGTTGAATGTTTTGATACCCTGATGAAACCCTGCATTGCAGTGGATGCTGCCTTGTTCTCCTGTTCATAACTCAGCCTCACCTCCCCATCTCTGCTCTGTAGACTCCCTCTAAGCCAAGGATATATTCTGTCTTAAGGGGAACTTTGTAAATTGTAAAGTTGGAGTGAAAATAGACTTGAAATCTGCCACCAAATGGCATGACCTTTCTCTGGGCAGCATTAGCATTTTTGTTTTTTTCCTATGCTGTCTCTGTGCTCAGCATCAACTCACAGACCTGCCTCTTCTCTTTCAAATCACTTTATCAGTTTCTGTCACGAAAGAGGAATCTTTCAGAGAAACAGGAAGATGATATGTGCTTATGCATTGAGGACAACAGCAAACTTAAAAAGAAAACCTACATTGAATGCATAAAATGGTGTAAAGACTTTCTTGTTCTTTTCCTATTATTATAAGGCCTGGCACTTCAGAATCTTTCCTCTGCAGGATTGAGACTAGCTATTGCTGTATTTACACAGCAGCTAATTTATTTCTAGCCTGATCCTGGTCTTGACTTCTGTCCACTAACAGAATTAGATTATCATAATAACAGCAATTAGAATGTTCTCTTTCTAACAAACTGTATAGCTTTGGACGTTTGATCTGACCTATTCAAAGTTAGAGATACGAAAGATCTGAAAAAGACATTTCTGAAGACATAGAATAAAAAAGATACTTTTGTAATTGCATGTCTAATTTCAGCTCATTACTCTCTCATCATCTTTTAACCTTTGCATTTTCATACTTGGAAAGGAAAAGATTTCTTGCCATATGAAGTCAGTAAAAAATCACTTGCATTGCTGGTGAAATTATCTCTCTGTTTTCATTTGTTTGTACCATAAATACAGAATAATTTGAGGGCCAGACAGTACAAAAATATTAATATCCTATAAACTCAGATATGCTTGTGTAAACTAAATGCCAGACAACAACATATAATCTATCACATAAATCACTGTTACTTCATGACTAACTTGCAAAGAAGAAAAAAAAAAAAAAGGTCAAATCTAATGAAGTCAGTTCTCAAAGGTGGTACCTTCTCCAAGCAAAATCTATAGATGAAAATAATCCCAAGCTCCTTAGATCAGAAAAAAATTGGAACTGGTGTAAAGCTAATTTGTTAAGGTTTGCATAAAACTTATAATACTATGCAAAGGCTAAACATTGTTATTAATTTTAAAGGGAAGAAAATCTAGAATGAAAGGATTGACTCAATACCAGATTTTAGTACAGTCTTGTTTGCAAGGCATGCCAGCTGGGCACAGTATAGCCCTGATCTTGGCAGCTGTGGATACTTGAACTGTTCTTTGGGATGTCCTTTCCTCTCTCATCCATAAAGTGAGCTGTTTCCCCCGACAGCAGCCACCTACCCTGTCACATGCAAATACACTGCCTTGGTATTCACAGAGATGCAGCCACTATACTCTTCTCTAGCAAAAAGCCACTGCTATGGAAGCTGCTGTTCCCTCTATCTTCTCCATGTCACAACAGCAGCCTCCTAGCTAGACTGGCCTGGGCAAGGATTGAGGGAGAAGAAAAGGCAGAGGGGTGTAATGACTGCCTGGCTCACAGGGCCTATTGGCTCCTATTGCAAAGGAGGTAGGCAGCAATCCTTCAGCAAATGATGTTGAACTATTTCATTGCTTCTTGATTGGATGCAGAAAGAAATCAACTTTATAACACAAAAGATGCTGCTTCAGGAGATTAATACTAAATTGAATCAGGCAAAGATTGCAATCACAGCCCTGGACACTACATATGAACAGATGGTAGCCTATGTTAATAACTTGGAAGGCAAGACTGGCACAGCAGAATGCAATGCATTTTAATGAACTCCATTAAACCCATGAGGATCGAGTGTGACCATTTTTACAGGCTTGCTCCTAATCTTGTAGAATTCAAAGCAAAAAAAAAATTATTGCCATTAACAACTGGAGAATTAAACTCAGTTTGTAGAATACCCATGGAAATTAATGATTTTAAAAACAGCAAAGCTGGAGAGAGAAACAGCATGCTGATCTATATTTTGTGACTAGATTTATTGAGGTTCCTCTTTAGGAGTGAAACCATAGAAAGTGAAATTATGTATATTTATAATAATTTATAGTTAATTTCAATTTCATTAATTATTATTTATACACAGGAACAATTTCACTACTGATTCTGGGAGTGACAGAAGTGACATTTACTCTCCTCAGAAAGACAGTATCCACAGCAACACAGAGATGAGACTATACATGGGGACAGGTTTGGAATAGACACAGAAAGTCAAGTGCCTCCTAATGAGTCCTCTATCTCTCTCTCTCTGCACAATTAGGATATTAACATTAATATTTGTTTTAAAGTCCTGATCCAGTCCAACCACCCATACTTCATATACTGTATAATTAACTCTTCCTCCAGAGCTTCCTGTTCTGTTCTTTACAACCCAGAAACAAATCACGGCTTGATCTGAAGTTGCCTTTTGAGTGATCAGTTTGCTTTAATTAGAAATACTTATTGATTTGTGCTAGCTATCTGTAAATGCAATCACAACATTGAATCACAGAATTGCCTGGGTTGGAAAAGACCTTTAAGATCATCAAGCCCAATCATTAACCTCACACTGACAAGTCCCTGACTAAACCATGTCCCTAAGGACTATGACTACGAGTTGAGCAGCTTGAGTAGCAGTTGAATTGCTGAACAGCCATCTTCTAATACCTGTTTCTGATTTACAAAGGTAGATATGATTTTGTCAGGTTTAGTTAATAAGTAGTAGCATTTCAAGTTACAGTTCCTTTGTCTCCTACAGATAACTTCATGCAGTTGCAGTGCAACAAATTTCTTCCTTTACAATACTTCTTTTAACACTAACTATGAAACATCTTAAACAAGTATGTCAGAAAACTCTTACCACCCACAGAAATTTGATGCCAGGTCTGATTTGCACTGGCAATCAGTCTTGGTGAATTCTCTAGTGTAATTAATAGTTCTAATTACCTTCCAGAGCATATTTCATGTCCTGGGCAAACAGAGTCCACATGATTTCAGCACTGATTTTTCCCATGTTCAGCTCTTGAGGGAACCTGCAATCAATCACATTACATCAGTTCACTTGCTGCTAGAAATTATGCTTACAGCTGCACAGCAGAAATGCAAATATTTCCACAAAATAATTCCCTTAGTAGGCACTTAGTGTATTTTGTGTTTTGTATAATTATATGAACCATCCAATCTTCAAATAAAAACTTCCCTCAGTCTAATGTCAGTGGCCTAAGTAATTACTTGAATGTTGCACCAATTCCCTCGCACGACACTTTAAATCAAGAAACATCCATCTATCTTGCAGATAACTCACCAGCTTTAGATAAATCAGATGGCTTATGATAAACCTGAAACAGTTGGTTCAAACGTTTAGCAGCTACAGGTTTTCATTAATTCTTTTGCTACACTGGAAAACAGTGAAGTTGTCTGTGAAGCTATATTGGTTTATACTAGTTGAATCCAATTCACTGTTTGAAGACTTTCACCTTGAAGTATGGATAAAACAGTAAAGAATATGGAAGGTAGAAAAATGCATATTTTTGATTAAAACTTTTAGTTTTGGTCTTTTGCTTCATGTCACTTTTGAAAAACAGAGATTTAGAGATTTTCCACTGTTATCAAATAAGTATTTTTCCACAATTTTGTCATAGATCCCAGCTGCTTTAAAATATAATAAAAGAAAATCACTGACCTTCAAAACTCACCATTTAAAAAGATAAGACAGAGAATGGGGAAGAAGACAAAATAGAAATGACTTGCTCAAGATCCTATGAATGTCAGTCAGCAAGACAACTTAAGATTTTGAATCATCTTTCTGAGCTCTCTTCTCAATTAGGACAGAGTTTTAGTTTACTTTAGTATACATACATACATACAAATATATATACACATACTATTGCATTAATATTCAGACAAAATGTGAAATAAATAAGAATAGAAAATTCCAGGTGATCAATGAGCATTTGATATTTATCTCCAAGTACATGGCTCCCAAAAAGCTTACTCTTCCCTTGTTCCCAGCTTGCACTTTGTCAGAGAGATGCACTTAGTATTGTCAGCTTTATTTCACTATCTGACTAAACTGACAGGCTAAATAATCAGCATTACAAAAAATGCTCATGTTAGGAACACAGTATAAAGCATACAATAACTAGTAATGTAAACTGCAGAGCAGAACATGACTGAGATATTATGCCTGTTATTCCTCAGTATTAATCTGTTTAGATGGTTTTGCTTCCAGGTATATTATGCACATTTAATAATTTAATATTTTCAACACCCTCTTAATTTTCTAATTCTAACATCTATATTTCTATAGGTAAAGAAGAAGAAGAGTCTAGACTTCACATTTGTAGACACTGTTAAAACTGCTTGGAGGACCCTAAAAATAGTGTCATGAAAAGGAAGACAGCTTCTTATATATTCCATGTTATATTACATTCCTTCCTAACATCATGTTATAATGCTAACATCGTGTAAGTGCAACTTTTAATTTGTGCTATAAATAGTTCTGGCACATCTTGAGTTTGGTTCCAAATGTCAGAAGCAGCAGTAATGTTTTTCCAACTGTAATATATCTTTTTGACTAAGATTAATGACAGAAGAAGCTATATAATTCTATTTGTTTTCCCTAAAAGACCTTCACATAGAATACTCAGACACTGCTCAAGGGAGTCATATGTCACAGTTCACAGCAGTCACCACTGACTTAACTGCATTTGGGGCCACAACTGTAGGCAAATTCTGACATATATAAAAATACATACACAACTGAAAGTAAAAATTAACCAAAGCATTAAAGTATAAAGAAGAAATGAGTCCCCAAGAAGAATTTTTTAAATTCATCATATTTAAAACGTTCATAGTCAAATTCTTCATAGAACTAGGTAGTCAGATTAGCATAGAAGTTCTCTGACAGAATACACAACAATTAAAGTTACACACAGGGCTGATTCTCCTTTTCTTAATAAGGTTTGATGTAAGAGAAACTTCATCTACAGATGAATGAGCTCAGTGAGAAACCATCCGTCACTAAAGGACTGAAATTATTATTCAATTCCAAACAAGTTACAGACAACTCAAGGATTTCTTAGCATGATTTATTGCTGTGCACAAGATGTTAATGGATGCTGAAGCTGAGGTTTGGATTCAAATGCTAATCCAAATAAAGCCAAAGGGTATTCCAAGTACTCCAAGAACCTCAGGAGAATGAGATCAAATTCCTCACACTGTAAAAGGAGCTGGACTGCATAAGAAACTAGTCAAATGGTTAGTCAAAACAAAGTTGGATAATCTATGTTTTATTTTTGTAAATCAAAGACTGAGATACCATCTCTACTTTGTGTGAGATGCGGGCAGAAAAAACGCCTAAAGAATTTTTAAAGTGGACAGTGACAGAAATGGAAGACAAGGAATTCACTGAGTGCCATACTTCAGCACAATGGCTCACCTGGTCATTCTGAGAAAGGAGATGGAACCAGGAATGTATGTACATCTTTATGTAAATAAGCACCAACTGCTATGATATATTTCTTACTTCAATGAAAACAGCATGTCATGTTCCCGGATTTGAGATAAAGGTCTGGGCAAAAAAGCACAAGTTTATTTCTCTATTTCCTAAGCTCTATCGTAACTGCACTCCAGAAATTATTGTAGTAAATTTCAACTCCTCTCTCAGATCAAACTATTTGAAAGAAACCCAAGAAAGGAATTAGGGACTTCATTGTATTTTGCAAAAACTTTCACCCTACTCAGAGGAAGGAGATATATTTGGAGGAATGAGATATACATTTGTCAGCCAAGAAGTATGCATCCTAGAATTTCTTTACCAAGTTGGAGGATAGGACAGTTAACATCATTCATATAAAGATTAGTTTATACAAAATTATACAATTTTTGAGATTATATGTTCTAAAAGGATGATAGTAGCAATGATCTGCTCTCGAAAGTAGAGGTGCTGTAACTCTGAAATCGGTCTACACGTGCTGTCCTTTTGTGCATTGCTAAGCCTGTGATCTAAAATTTTCACATTTCTCAGTGAAGCAAGAGGACAACTAGGAGAGTGCTCTATCAGTCATTTTGTTTCCTCTTGCTACAATAATTTCTGTCTCATAGGCCATAATTTTCCCAATTTCTCTGTCATTCTTAGAGCAATAATATAAAATCTCAGTTTATCCAAAACATTGCTATTAAAATCACCTTCCTCACATGCATGACAGTCTCTAATCTTCAACTCCTATGTCAACCATACAATACTACTTGGTGGAACTTCTTAATAAACAGAATATGCTAGATTTTCATGTGAAATAAATTAACCTTAGGTTACCTGTTCATGATAATTTTCATGTATTTCCAAAAATACTAAACTGCATATAAAAGGTAGCCACTTATGAATGTCTCATCTTCATTGATTTTAATTAAGCAAAAATTTAATGCAAACTGTTTACACTGGCTATTTCTAACAATGTGCTGTATAAAAAATGACAAATCAATGGAATTAAATTGAACTCAGCTTGAAAGAAAACAAGAAGAATCAATGTATGAAGCAAAACAAATGAATCCCCAAAGCATTTGTCCTAGATAGTACTGCATGTCTCTAGTTCAATCCTAAACTAAGAAATTCCTATTACAACAATTCAAAATGCTTTTTCCTAATTTGTACTGTCAAATCTGCAGTCTGCTACATTTTAAGAATATCAAAGTCCCTGAACCTCAGATGCACATGCTCAGAATAGCTCAAATTCCATACTTGATGGGTTCAGTCTCATTCAGGTGCTAAAGAGAGTCTGGTCCTGGTGTGCATGCAACAGGTTAGATTGAACTATCTGTGGAATGCTGGTCTTGGTCACTACTTCACTAGGACTTAAGACAAAAGTTCTATCTGATTTCCGAAAATACGTATTCTATTTAAACCACGAGCAATTTATTCAAACCATGAGTTCATTTAATCTCACTTTTTGTGCTCTATCCTCCATCTATCCAAAGTTTTTGTTTTTAACCAATGTTCCCTTTCCTGAACAAAATATAATAAACGAGAGATAACTGTTATGGTCCATAAAACTAATCTGGTCTTAAAGTGTATGATACATTGCTACACGAGAAAATGACAACGGGTCTTGTGAAAGACCAGAACATCACTTCGTTAAACAGAATAAAGGTCAGAAGTTTAATGAAATAAATGATATTTGTATGCTTCCACAGAATGAAGTGTAATTGATAATAGGGACTATCACTAAACCAAGACACAAAACACATCAGATACACTTTCCATTACCAAACATTCTAGAGTTAGCCTGACATAGTCTGATTCATGATACAGTTTATCTGTAAACTATAGATCTACAGTTTTCCATGCCTTTTTTTCTTCCCTCCACTGATGTATATTTTGTAACTGAATTTTTATGAGGAAAGTGACTACTTACTGGTTCAAGACAGGTGTATATGCTGTTTTATCTTCATCTATGATGGTGACCATCAGAGTAATAAGCTGTGTCCAGAAATCCAAATTCTTTGTTGTTGGTCCCTGTTCTTCTTTAGGAACTTCTTGTTTCTTACTCTGTTAAAACAAGATTGAATATATTTTATATTAGAGAAATTAGAGAAAATATGATGGTATTTCCACCTACAGATTATTACTTGGTTGGAGAATGATATATTAAGAATCTTCAGAAATTTTGGACAAAGACTGTCTATCCAACTTAGAGTAGATTGTATGACACACTATATCTGGTTGAGGACATATATTGAAAAACATAGACAGTGCAAAGACAGCCAGGTCAGCAATGAAGATCAATTGAGACTTGATTTTCAGTGCATGTCAACACTTCAAATACATTCTTAAATTCTTTATTGTGCTGAAATTGAGTGCAGGTAGAATTGTCTGTTGTGGCAGAACTTTTATACCCTACACAATAAATACTGAACAAATCAATGATAAGGAACATCTTTTGTTTTGTTATGGATTATATGCTGAAGTTATTTGGCCTCACAGCTGCTGTGCTGTTTGCATTAAATGAAGAAGTGGTTAAATTTCCCTTTATTTTTTAATAGCCAAAATAAAAAAGGCTGTTGCCCAAAGTATGCTGCACAGAGATTTTTCAAGGTCTCATAGACTGACCGGCAGAACCACAAAGTATGTGTTTAAGAGAGGCAGAGGAAAACACCACAAAGTAGGAGGGCGAAAAGAAAATATCCCTGGACACATAAAAATACTAGGAAAAGGTACAATAGGAATATCCAAAAGAGAGGCTTGTGAAGGTATTGGCTTGCCAAGAATTTTAAAGCTGTAAGCAAAACCAATCTGTTATTTGATTCTTTTTCTATCCAAGGAAATGGGATTTTTGTACATTCCTTGTATATGAAGAGGACTGCAACCAGTCTCACATCCAAAGCAGAGATCTTGAGATGCCCCATTAAATTTTTGTAATAACCACAAGAAAGGAAATGACAAACTGGTATATCAGATGCATTACCAACATGACTCCCCAGTCATTCATTAAAACTAGGTAAGTAAAGCAATGGATTTTTATTCATTGCTAGACTAAAAGCCTGCCTTTTGCACCTTTTTATGTATTGCTAAGTATGTATTAATATTTACCACTTACAAACTTTTATTGAAAATTTTATACTTTTTAGTCTCACTAAAACGTGCATTTATAGCTAGGTTTTGTCTCTACAGTTTTGATTTATGAATTCTTAATCTACAGTTTCCTAGACAAAAGTATTTTTCAGTTATTAAAAGAAGGATCAGATTCCTTATCAATGTCCAATAAATAACTTAATTACAGAGAACCAAATATGAATAGAAGTATCTTTATCTCTGTATGGACACACACACACATACACACACAATTTCTGCCACACAGAGGAATGTCTGCACATGCTAGGTCTCTTCTACACAGCTGTCAGAGATAGCAAGGGGATTTTCCACTCAACTAGTAAACCAGAGAAAATAGACATGCCTATTATCTTGCAAGTTTAAACATATATTTCCTGTACTTCTAATTTGTAGTCCAAATATGACCACTTCAATGGACTCCATATCTCTCTGAATAGATATGACACTATATTAGTGCCACAGTGAATTAATTAAATGTTATCTTAACCTCAATTAACTTTTATCTATTAGCAGCATTTAGGATGGCAGAAAGGGAATTTCAACAACACTTAATTGAAAGTGTTTTTGTGGTCACTGTGGAATATCTTAGAAAAGTGTCATTAATCACACTATTACCTATTCAGCTGATTTATAAATGCTACAGCTTCAGTATCTAAAGCAACTGAAATAAAGGTGAGGCTCAGAAGCAGTTACAATGGATGGTGTGACTAGTTATCACCGTCAGTTTACAACCACACATGCAAGCAAGAGTGCTTTCCAAAAAAGAAATGAATAATGGAGCATTAATGTCACTCACAGGGCTTTCCCTGGTGTACATTATACTTTTATTTAAAGACCTTGTTTCTATATCAAAGATTCATCTCTCATATACCATTTTTTTTCTCAGAAGCCAGTGCAACTTTAAGCCAAACCAACCAAAAGGCAGATGTAGAAGACGATGTTAGTTCCTATTTAGTCCAGCATCTTATTCAAGAACTATGTTTCACAGAAAAAACCCGCAATGGGATGTAGCTGATACAGCTTTTCGTGATTGTGAATGTGAATCACAGGATGCAAAATTCTATTCTTTAATATAGATAGCAAAAAGTAATTAATTTAACAAGTAATACTTGCAGAAGGAGGTGCTTTGTACAAAAATTCTCTGGCCTAGAAATCTTAAAAATCAAGATGATCTTTTCAAAATCCCTAGAGAAGGTATTTCTTACAATAGTATCACATTAATAGATGTAGTTTTATGCTCTGAAATGAAAGTGCACACTCTACCCATATCTAGTTGTAATTTCCATTCTACATCCTAAAATCTAAATAATGGGTTAGAAAAGCACAGAATAATTCAGGTTGTTTTTATATTAATTGTTATTATTGCTGGCATTATTATTTGGTTTATGTGTTTTTTGGCAACAGATGCTTTCACAGAAGCATTATAATAAGATAAAACAATGTTGGAAGTTTGATTACATTGATTAGTTGCAAACTTGCAAAACTGACAGAAGAAAGTTCCGTCTTGGAATAACTAATAATAAAATTAACTTGAAACAGAGCTATTTTCAAATCCAAAAAAATTCAGTGATACAATTTGGCTTGTAAATATTTCTATTAGCAAAACTGAGAAGCACAGTAAACTGTAACACTGCAGGAAAAGTGAGTGGGAGGACAGCATCATACAATTATATTGTAACATTTTCTTAATGAAATGAAACACCCTTTGAGAGGCACTGCAGTTTAATTGCTATACCACTTTGCTGAACTTTGGTAACATAAGTTCACCATCAGTCTGTTCTGAACAGTTACTAAGCATGCCCTCGTATTAAATGAAAAAACAAGTTAAGTTTTTCCTTTTCTGTTTTCTCAAAAGAAATTTATCTGCTCTAATTTTGTAACTCTCATGGTAATAGCTCATATCTCACTCTTGTGGTTTCACAGAATCATAAAATGTTGTGAGTTGGAAGGGACCCACAAGGATCATCGAGTCCAACTCTTGCCCTAACACAGGACAGTCTCAAGATTCAGACCATGTGTCTGAGGGCATTATCCAAATGTTTCTTGAATATTGTCAGGCTTGGTGTCATGACTACCTCCCTGGAGAGCCTATTCCAGTGCTCCACCACCCTCTGGGTGAAGAACTTTTTCCTAATGTCTCACCTAAACCTGCCCTGGCACATCTTCCTGCCATTTCCTCTGGTCCTATCATTGGTCATGAGAGAGGAGATCAGCACCTGATCCTCCTCTTTC
>NW_010299332.1:0-7662 GCF_000700745.2 Antrostomus carolinensis | reverse complement strand
TCCCTTGTGAGGAAGTTATAGACTGTGATGAGATCTCCTCTCAGTCTCTTCTTCTCCAGGCTGAATAATCCAAGTGACTTCAGCCTCTCCCCCATATCCAACCAGTTATCAATAAATTACACCCTTTCACTTCAGGAAATCAAACCATATGCACTTACATAGTACAGTGTATGACAGTCTATGCACAAGTTGCAGAAAAGCCTTTTAAAATGCCAAGATTAGATTAGTTTGTACATAAACAAAGTATATGCTTACAACAATTTACATACACAAAATTCCTGAAGTATAAAGATGGTTAACTATATAGTCTATTAAGTGGAAAAAGCTCATTTTGATAATAGTAACTTTTCTATTTTCACTCAAGTTCTACCCATTAGAAAGAAACTGCCATTATAAAAACATGAACTAAATACCCAATATACCAAATTAGTGCCACATTGGTACAAATACAGTGACAAGATGAGCCACTGAATACTGTTTATCATTATAGAGGACAATACCAATAATGAGATTTTAAAAAAAAGCAACCCACATCTGAAAAGGTTAAGAGGAACATAAATTCTCAGTATATCAAGACAACAAAATCACTAGTGAACAGATACTGTTCATGATTCATGACGGTTTAAAAGAATGATTTTTTGAAGTTGTCTGTCTAATTTTTTGGTGGATACATAATTTACTGAACAAGCTAAAATAACAGATTGCTCTTACAGTAACCAAGAGAGCTTTCAGGAAGTATTGATATAAATGAAAGTTTGCCAATTAGCAGAATCACTTTCCTTTTCACTATCCTTCTCGCTTAGGAAAGACTACTTAAAATATTTTGCCCCCCTGTAATGTCACTTGGGATGGTAATGCTGTCCACATGCACAGAACTGTGAAATGCCATAAGAAGACACTGTAGTAGATCCTATACTTAAAAGCTCAATAACTATCCAAAGGAAAAATAGTGATATTGCTAAAAATATTCCTAAAAGGCATCTGCTGTCAGATCAGACAAACAATAACACCATATGATGTCTCACCGAGACATGACAATACAAGTTTTTATATGCTCACCTTAACTGACTTGGCTATTTCTTGTCTTTAGAATGACTCTAAAGTTGTAGCATATCATACATCCTTCACCATACAAAAATGTCAATCAACAACATGGAAGTGGAAAACTTGAATAATTAAATATTTTAGAAAAACGGACTACAAGAAACAGGCATGAGGAGTAAATGAGATAGCTTGGGTACTAATGAATATAGCTGTTTGCCTCATTGTGCTTTTAAAAATGATACATTCTCATCAAGTTTGTCCAAGATGACACAGCTCAGGAGTGCCAGAATGGGAATTTTTTTATCAGCTGAAGTTCACTATTACCCATTTCCTATCACTTTGAAAAGTTTACAAAGCAATCTGCTGCAATTCTAGACATGTAATTAGATTTAGATTAGGAATGTATTGCTAAAGATCCCAGATTCCAAATGTTCTTTGAATTAAAACCTCTTTGGTTTTGATCTCAGTCAATACCCCAACTTATACAGAAGCTATGTCCACTGAATTTACTCAGTGGATCATAAATGTAATTGTCACACATTAGATTTTATGATGCATTCTTGAATTGTGTCTTTTTATCAATTCTTTGTCCCAGGGAATGCTCTCTTTACTGCTAATAGACAGTTCTAAGTAAATTCCTACAACAGTATATTCACACTAGTTAAAGACACGTGAATACCTATTTGGAACACATGAAATAGAGTAAAAGTCAAACAGCAGACAATGCCAAGAATGACACTGGCTTCAGCAGCGATCTCACATCTGTTGGAAAATAAAAACTCACAGAACAGCATAGAACTAATGTAAATGACAATTAGTTTCTCACTTTGTATTAAGTGTATTAAATTGTTATGGATAAAATTTCAGTTCAGTTTCAGAGAAAAGAAGTTACAATTATTTTGTAGAGCTACAGTAAACTAGATGTGCTTGCCTGGGAAAAGCTGTCTTAATTCAGTTTTGGTCATTTTAGGAATCCAACCGAGAGATAACTTAATGGATGTTTCTTCATGTATTTTGTAGTATATTTTGTTACAGAATATATAATTTTATTGAGAGCATCGTAATTCATTTGGTAAACTAGATAATTGCAAACATCTTATAAGTAAAGTATCTTTAAAGAGAAGTCATACTATTCACTTAAGATTTACAAACACAGGAAATACTGTGGATTCTATGGCACTTTTTTCATGCAAGATCCAAACTAGGTGATTTATAACTGTCTTTTCCCATAGAATACATCAAAATCAGAAAGAGGAAGTGAGAGGAATTTTTCATATGATACATATTAAAATAAACTCTTTACTTGCACTAAATAATATTTTTTCTCAGTTTCGTTTTACTACCAATTTTCTAGTCACCTGAGTTCATATGCAAACAATGGATAAAGGATCACAAAGGCATCAAAACCAGTTGCTGGAATTTTGATATTCTCTTAAGGAAAAAGATACCATGTAGAGGGATTTTCCTGAGTTTCAGGAAAAAAAAATGCTAAACTGTTGACAAGCAGACATATTTTGCCCTCTGGAAAACTGGCTGAGGGTGGAGAAAGCAATCTCAGGCACAGTGTGAAGCAGGATTAAAATCTGCGTCTGTATTACCCTGAGACAAATCTGTAAAGGTTGATCTGAGGAAAACGGCTTTCAACTTCTTCCATCATTGATTTTACCAGTTAGTAGGAAAAAATGTTTGGTTTTATTTTGCTGTGTTTATTTTGTTATGTTCTCTGCAATCAATATACAACAACTGTATGGATGCAACTCTGATAAATCTAAATCTATGATTTCAGAAACTAATCTGCATGAAGACTATGTCTGATGCAAGCCCCAGGCTCAGTTTCAAATTACCATACTTTGTATATAAATAATGGTACAAGGGAAGCTGAATGGAAACCAAGGCAGTAGCCTTGATTAGTGTGAGGCTATAGAGTTCAATTTTATAGACCAGTCTTAGATGATGAAATATTACTTTTAATGGTACTTCTGTATTTTCAAACTGCTCAGTTGTTATTATTTAATTTGGAAGAGGATAAGAATCATCAAGCAATATACAATATGCACTATATATATAACATACACACTTATAGACATTTATATGTATTACACAACCTATTTTTATAACTTTATATAATTTTTATATACTTTTTTTGAATTTTAAGGTATGAAAAGAATGAAAATTTCGCTTTACAGCACTTTCTTAGAGAGGCAAAATCCAGAAACAGTTTGCAGACACTGAAAATGAGTTCAAAATGTGAGAGATTTCACTGAACCAGCAACCCCTGAGCAGTGCTATTGCATAGTAACTCCTAAACCATGTTCATATCTGAAACAAAATCTATATTCCATGTATCTTTCTCCAGTACCAAATGAAAGGGAATGGAAACCTTTTGGATAAATTCTAATTAAGGTTCTTCACTCTTTTTCTTTGAGGATTGACACATGAAAAGAGCCAGTCTAACTGTTCTACCCATTCAGGGCAGTGTAACATGCACAGCTTCTCCAGAGTGGCAAGCCAAGTGCTACTATGGTTTGATTTGCCCCACATTCCCAAAAGTGCTCTGCTTATGCAGGGAATAGGAGAAAGAACCAGGTGAGCCCCACACTTGTTGAAAGCTCTTTGCAGCAATCAGCGTAACCGTTATACTGCCCTGAAATATCTACACTGAAATATTTTTAAGAATGTGAAGTCTAATTATAATAATATCCCACTCTCTGCAACATATCTACATTAAAGGCCAACTGTGGTAAAGAAAGAAGGATTCATGATAACATCATGCATATTTTAAAATTTATTATTTATATATCATATACTATATATCATATTTTATATATGATATGTTATATAATATATATTACAAATTGAATAGCTATAAATGTTGCTCTTACTTTGGAAAATTGTAAAACACAGCATTTCAAGTTTTAAGAAAATCTATCAACCACTGTAGGCCCCTTGCTTTTTAACTGTGTAATGTGCATACCTAACACTCTGAAGGTTATAATAGTCTAAAAAGGACTATGGTTCAAATGTTATTGCTTACAAGATTTTAAATTCAAATCTACTTGCTAAAGAAAGAAGAAACAATGTTTTAGAGCAGTACAGCTCCAGCAAGGTAAATCAGAAGATTTCTGACCCGATGTGAAGAAGGGTAGTTCTCCCTAGCACTGTCTCACAAGTTTTGTTTCCTCATCTAAGTACAGAGCAATCAAGACCACTGTACATCCCACGCACTTTGTCTCCTGCGTATTACACTGGGACTCTGAGCTCACATTGCCACAGGAGTGATATCTTAAGGCTATGATAGATATATCCATGAAAACATCAGTGCAGTGATAAAGCAGCCAAGAGAGCATATCAACCGTGAAGAATTATCAGAACTGAGCACACAACAAAAAACATCCTTATTTTACTTCCTCTCTCTGTCAGGTGATTGTATTTTGAATGTTGTGTACAAATCAGGCCTCTCCCCATCTCCTCATCCTGAAAATAAAATAGCAGAACTGGAAAATACTCAGAAAAGGACAGCAAGCTTTATGAAAGACACAGAATTATTTCTACTAAAGGAAGGAATATATGAGCTAAATTTTATATAGTTTATAAAGCTTTTCCTTAGCTGGAAGTTTCTCAAAACATCTGCATTGCTCACAATCAGAGACAGGATGTCAAGCCAGATGAATCTTTTGTCTGATGTGGCATGGCCAGTCTCATGCTCCTAGTCTTTTGGCCACAATATGATCAGAAATATGAGGTGAAACAGGGGGAGAACAGAACTGAAATGTAGTACTGAGGATGTTCACTATTAGTATATTTTATTTGGAAATAGAAGTTTGTTTACAGCACGGATAAATACATGCATGATCATGTTAATCTAGATAGAAAGGAGGCTGAAGTACTTCGGCCTCAGCTCAAGAATGTAAGCAGGACACCGGATGGTTTTACATATCTGAATTTATGCCTGTTCTGTGTTTGTTGTACTTCTGTACTGTTACACCATTATCATCAGCCTACAGGAAGTATATGACAAACTTAGATACAGAAATCTGTGTGTGCATATTTCTCAGAATTGTCAGTGTTTCACTCAGTTCCAAGTCAATGTTTACTGATCTGTTTGGAGCTGTGTTATGGAAGGTCAGATTTCAATGTGCAATTGCTTTTGCCAGTATTCAGACACAAATCAGACTTGAAGCAACTGCATACAAATGTTCAAGTTTTCATACTCTCATAGCTACAGGACTCAATAACACACGAATCTGAACACTGGGCATTCCAGTCAAGCTTATATTGTTCTCTAATATATCCTAATGGTAATAATAATATTCTAGTATCCTAATGGTAACATTAGGATAGCCCAATCACATAGCATAAATAAATAATAATGATCAATAAATAATCAAAGTAAACTGTTTGCAAAGAGCTATCAACTACTTTTAAAAACACTGAATATATTCAGAACTAAAGGGGATGGATTGTGACTTAACTGCAGTCTCTCAAAAATCAACATTGATTAGAATTTTGTTGCTTATGAGATAACCTGTATTTAAGGTCTGGATAAAGTTCAGGTTTATTTTGCTCATTGTTCCTAAATAATAACCAAACTTTAGCAGTATTCAGATTTCAGCACTGAAAATATTTGGATTTTTGGAGATCTAACATTAAATAAGAACAGGTAACTAGCTATGCACCTAGAGTTTACATAAACACTTGAAGAGTATAAGGCTTTGGATGATAAAACCAGTTTATTTATTCATCTCCTCTGATGACAATATTATTACCCTTTTTTACTTCAAGGTTGAAGGTCTATGGCTTTTCTTACTTTCTCTTTTACTAGATCTCTGCTGCCACTGGATGATGAGCTGTTCTCTTGACTTGCTAAACAATCTTCTCAGACAAGCTTCTAACAAGCAATTTTATCTATAAGAATTATTCTTTCTCTGATACAGACGTCTCAGAATGGGGTTTGAAATATCACATCCTTCTGCTGTTCTAAAGTACTTTCTCAAAGGTTTTTCTGTTACTGTGTCTAACGTGCTGCCCATCAAACACGATGCTACAGCACAAGAAGTGGTAGTACCCTCTGCATACCAGATTTGAAGAAATTTTTTCCAGTATACTGGTGCTATCAGTCATGAAATTATTTGTACTGATCAAGGGCTCTTCAGAGAACAGAAAGAGTTTGATTTGCATTTTATTGGTTTCACCCAGTGGAGAAGATGGCAAAAAGCATTACTGAAGAGACTTCAGTCATTGTGAGTGATAGCAAAGATTTCAAAATTTTTTTGTTTTCTTAAGGAAACAGAAACAGTGACATATTTATAAATTGAGTCAGAAAGTTATCAAAGTACTTCCTGAACTACTTTTTTCAAGGCATTATTTTTTCAACATAAGGCAGCTAGCTCTTCACTCAGATCAGTGTTAATTAAAAAGAGAAAAAACTACATCTGCTGCATAAGGAATTAGGTAGTTCCACATTGGAGTGCTTTGTCTTAAATAATGAGGACAGTAATATATGTGTCAGTAAGACTGTAAAGAAAAAAACATGTAAAATGTCTGTAGTAAAGCATGACATTTGTTTTTTGTCATTCTGGTATGAAACTGTAGTATGACATTTTTGCATACTGTTAGCATTTACCATGCTTCACCCCAGGAAATATTGCTGTTCCCCAAGGGTGATATTTTGCTGCAAGATATTTGCTTTATAACAGTGATTGTCTCTCTGGCACAAAGGTAGAGAGTAATAAAAAGAGGAAGCAAGGATTGCTGAGCATATTTTGAGATTTACTTGTTACTCTTCTTGTATTGATAAATTTCCCCAAACTCCTGCTTGAGCACCCTCAATTTCATCATTCATGATTCTATTTTCACCCCAAAATCAGACAGTTACATACACTCAGACTCTAAACATATTTTTCTAGAAATACTGTGGCAGGCATCTGTGAGAATTTTAATTTGTAGACAGAAGCAAATGCAGAAGGTGGTTAACACGAGTTACACTCTAAGATAGCATATACAACATGCAGGAATCTACCAATTCTGGCCAGACGGAAACACTACTGTTTAAGTAAACTGTCTAGGTTCCAGTTTTTCATAACATCATCCACAATATGGTTCAGGTAAGAAATGAAGCATGGTAAAACCCTGAGCCTGCAATGGGCCTTGGCAGAACAACAGCTGCCAGTCTTTCCCTTGAGTGAGAGCAGGTGGTGACCTACATATGAACCATTTCTTGTTGCCTTGGGGTTCATTGATTTCAGTTCTCTCTACTCACAGCTCAAATCTCAGCTGTGCAGCTAAAGTATGGACCTCTTGTGCTGCACCATCAGGTTAGGATGAACTCCTTTCCTCCCTTTAAGAGAAGGAGGCCTCATCTGACAGGGAGGCAAGCAGATATAAGAGAATGGTTAATGAAGAAGGCCTAAGGGTGGAATCTGGTGTAATCAGACTAAGAGGTTTGGACACAAAGCTAATGAAATGTTACATACAATATTGGTTACTGCTTTATTATTATAACAGTGATACCACAAGGCAGTCTGAAGTGCACCTAGAGATTCACTGGAAAATCTCCACAACTATAGATTCCTGAACACGAGCAGACAATATATATACTATATATATATATATATATAT
>NW_010299331.1:18324-20952 GCF_000700745.2 Antrostomus carolinensis | reverse complement strand
AAGAAAAGAAAAGAAAAGAAAAGAAAACTGAGATAGAAAGGTAGACCACAATGCATTCTAACTTCAGACTTCTCTAAGTTTCCCAAGTCCAAATCCAAGCTGGTCATGAGGGCTCTTGCTATAACTATAACTCATGGTGAGATACAGGTACCTCCAAAAGCTTCCAGTTGATGTCTCTCTGCAGGCACCAGCAGAAGCCCACACTATGACTAGCTTAGACTTGAACAAGTAGCCAACAGCCCTAATGTGGCTTGCTAAGCAAATTTAATTAGTCTTGGCAGGAAGGACCCAGCAAACTTTACAGTAGATAAGAGTAGCAGCTCTAATCCCCCTGTGATTTGGGGGATGAAATGATTTGGGGTCCCTTTGCTGGAGGACAGTGAGCTGCAGGGACCTTGGAGACTCACCATGCCCAGCGTGCAGGAGAATTCACCCAGGAAGTCATGCTCATACAGCTGCATGCTCGACTTGTCCTGGTCAAACAGGGCAAACTTGAGCTTCTGCACTTCTTCAAAATGGTAGTCAACGATGAACTTCTTGGCAAAAGCTGGGTTGAGGTTGTTCACGGCTGTCTCTGTCCTGTCGAGCTGCAACAATAAAAAAGGATGCATTTAAGGCATGAGCATCTCACACCTTTGTCATGGTCATGTCTCTTTTCTGACTTTACCCAGAGCCACCCAGAAACCCTTCAGTGACCATCCGAGAGTGAGCACACCAGGCAGTCAGCAGAGCTGTCCCTAAATGCAGGTCTAACACCCACCTACGCAAGGTGGGATCCAGCTAAACAAGTAACAACACTCATGCAGAGAGCTGCATCCCCAAGGACAGGGAGCATGGGGCTGTACAAGCCCACCCCAGCCAAAAGCCAGGGTAGGAGCACCCACCAGCCAAGGCTCACCATGGACTCAAGGCTTGTTGAAGCCAGAGCGGTTTCATTTGCTTCTAAGCCCTGTTCTCCCAGGAGCTGAAGCTGTCACACACCTCTCATTCTCAACCAGACCTTCACAGCTGCAATGCCAAACTTGTTTCTCTCAGGCTGTGCAGCTAACAGCAAAGACAGGCAAAACTAGAAAGTGTCACCAGCCAGAACAGCAGTCGTCTAGCATTTCCTTCTAGATCTCAACCCAAAACATTCATGTGGTTTTGTCATTCTTGGTCTTCCATGGAAAAAAAGAGGGGGAAAAAAATAACTGCATGCCATTTTTCATAGATTTCATCAAGCATTTGGAGAAATAAGAGGCTGGAAGGACCCAGAAGACAAGACTTCAATGGACTTTGTCATCCTGAGCTATTGCGAGCAGGCTGGAAGAAATTATGTCTTCACCAGCTTGGAAGGGCAAGAGCACAGAGGAGGATGGAAACTGGAAGGTGCGTGAGGAACCTGCCATTGGAGGGGAAACACCAGGGTGGACTGTGGCATCCTGCAGCCACAAGCAGCGATAAGAGCAGAGGAAACCTGGCAGGCAGCCGGTGGAAGCGTGGGTTTATGACGCAGCGCGGCACAGACGGTCAGAAAGCCTTGCATCAGCCAAAAAAAAATTAAAAAATCATAGAATCCCAGACTGGTTTGGGTTGGAAGGGACCTTAAAGCTCATCCAGTCCCAACCCCCCTGCCAGCAGCAGGGACCAAGGGATGGGGCTTCTACCACCTCTCTGGGCAACATGTTCCAGTGTTTCACCACCCTCATTTAAAAAAAAATCTTTCTTGTACACAGTGTAAATCTACCCTCTTTAGTATAAATCCATTATGACTTGTTCTATAGCAACAGGCCCTGGTAAAAAGTCCATCCCTATCTTTCTTGCAGGCTCCCTTCAGGTATTGAAAGGCTGAAATAAGGTCTCCTCAGACCCTTCTCTTCTCCAGGCTGAACAGCCCCAACTCTCTCAGCCTGTCCTCACAGCAGAGCTGCTCCAGCCCTCGCATCATCCTCATGGCCTCCTCTGGACTTGTTCCAGCTGCTCCAGGTCTCCATCCTGGGGACAGCCATGCTGCTGATCCCGGGATGCTGCCCTCCGATAACAGAGCTTTGGTCCCAGCCCCTGCAACTCAGACCGCAGGAGGACAGCAGCACCAGCCAGCCTTGCAGAGACAGCAACCCACAATTTTAGCCAAAATGGCTGAAAATGGGAAAACTGAGAAAGTGAGGCTGAGAAAAGCTGGTATATTTACTTCCAGAGGTCAACGGCCAAGGAGGGTCTGAACTCTTAACATCATCCCCACGAGGCCATCACCCAGCCTGAGAGGCATCGAGAAATGGCCAGTTTGGAGCCCAACATGCAGCAGACCCTTCTGAAGCTGAACTGGGCAGAAAGGATGCTGGTGGCACAGCCCGAGTGCTAAGCACACAACCATCACCTGCAGCCTGGGGAAAACCCTCCAGCGAGCAAACCACACAGGAGCTTTGTCAGGAGAGCTGTCACTGATGTTGTATTGACATCGTAAGACGTGTCAGCCAGTTTGGCCAAGGGCATCTTGCCCAGACAGCCCCATGGGAAGCGCCGACAACTCCAAGCATCTGAGCTGGAACAGCCACGTGCCCTGGCAGAGGAGCTGGCAGCATCGGCCTTTTGCCACATCGCCCTGTTATCTCAGGATATGTGTCCTGGTTTTTAGCTGGGACAGAGCTG
>NW_010299331.1:6023-18055 GCF_000700745.2 Antrostomus carolinensis | reverse complement strand
CTCTGGCTTGCCCTCAGGCTCTGGCTCTCCCGGGACTGCGGTTTCAGGTCAGGATTGTCGCTCCTCCGGGATCGTGATCTGGGAACGGGCTGGGCTCGGTCAGTGGGTGGGGAGCAATGGCACTGGGTGTCACTCATTTGTGTATTTTGTTACTGCTATTATTATAACTACTATTTTAATATCAGTATTATTTAAAGTTTTCTTTCTATTATTAAACTGTCCTTATCTCACCCTACCAGTCTCCTTACCCTTGTCCCCAATCCTCCCCCGTGTCCCCTGGGGGTGGGGGGCAGTGGGTGAACAGCTGTGTTGGCTGCTGGCCAAGGTCCAGCCCAGTGAAACCATCACAATATGGTAACAGGGTCTATTAAAAGGGAAAGAAAGGTAAGAACTCACCAGAGTGATTTTATCAAAAGCCGCTGCCCTCAGTGCCTGGAAAGACCATCCCATCTGCCTGTGGGACAGCACAGAGCCCTGGCCATGCCATGGCCCTGGCCAGTGTCCCACCTCATCTGGCAGCCAGGACACCCGGCCCTGGGCAAGGCTGAGCTGCATGCACATCCCAGAGCAAGACCTCTGTGGAAAGCAGCCCCAGCGCCGGCATCTCCAGGAAGCGTTGGGCTGCAGGATGGCAGGATGTCTGCAGGAGCTGCAGATCCAAGAATAAGTACGGCAGAGCAGAAAAAAGCACAAAAAATAAAAGCAAACTAAAAAAAAAAGGCAAACACATACCTACATACTTTAATCCCAAAGAAACTCATTCAGCACAGGAGGCTTTGGAGGGAGGGAGTGGAAATGTGGTGAGTTTGCTATATATACAAATTATCGTAGTGTTTCTTGAAGTTGGTCGCTTAGTTTGTCTTAAAATTGCCAAAAAAAGACTACAGTAAATGCTGTGTTCCCAGAATAACCACCTGTTGCACTCCAGGGAATCAAATACACCAACACCAGTGGGCTGTGAGCTGGCCAGGGCTACAGAGCTTCACACAGATCCTTCCCTCTCTGCTGCCATCCCTTACTATAGGACACCAGACATCTGCTCAGAGATGCGGTGTACCAGGAGCAGTGTGCAGCCACGAGCTCTCCCTTATTTCATCAGTAGAACACACGCAAATCCCCTTTCAAGCCCAGGAGATGAGACTGTGAAGGCAGCTGAGGTGGATTTTAGCTCCTTCTGTGTTCCCTGAACTACTGGGAAGCCAGGGACCAAGAAAAACCAGTCTTCTCACTCCCAGGCACCAGTTTGAAGGAGATAACTTGAGGTCCCATCTCCAGCCTTGCCCTGGAAGAGATAGCCCAGGGAAGGGGAAGAAAAACCCAGCCAATATGTCTTGAGCTAACCCTTTGGAGTGATGGGGCTTCCTTCAACACTCAGATCAAACTGGGTGTTTAATCTCCTGCCCTTTGTCAGTGTGAGACACAACAAAATCACAAGCTTCAGCTGATTGCTGCACATGGTTTGTTCTTTGGTTTGATGAGCACCAGTCACCATCACGTATGAGGGCTCTTCACACCACCTCCACCAGAAGACAAGCATGCCATCAGCTCCTGCCTTCCCCTTCACCCCCAACACTTACAGGTCTCCATTCCATTTAAAAAACAGAGGTGGCTTTGCCACCCAAGAGCAGAAAAGCGTAAGGGTTTTTAAGAGGCAACCAGGCTAATTAAAGATACCTGTTTGGATAAGAGTCTTGCTTCTACAAACCAAGCATGAAACCAGCAAATCATCTCCAGCAACAGCCCTTGTGTTCAATGAATGCAGATGGAGAGGCCTCCAGTGTCCAAAGGGAAGTAGGATGGAGACCTTCAAGCATACCCAGCATGTGGAGATGCCTGATGCTCCAACACTAGGAGATGCTCTCCCAACTGCCAAGGAAAGCTCATGCTGAAGGCACCAAGCTGGACAGATGACTCAGAGCAGCACAAAGACAGCAGCATGGCTGAGTCATGTGCCCCTGCTCCCAGCATCACAGGCCAAGTCTTTCATGGCTCCTGCGAGATGATGTCATCGGGCAGAACATTTAAACATCACCCATCTTCATGTCACTTCTCAGCCTGTGGTTTATTGTCCCTCCCTCCCCCACCCCCTCCAAGGCTGATTCACAAAGATTTTTTAATTCCTATTAAGCTCAGTGAGACAAAATAATTGTATTTGGGAACAAATGTGAGAGCTAGAAAGAACAGCGAGCAGCAATCTTTCTGTCAGCATCACCTGGTGCCACAGCCCCACCACCCAGCTCCATCATTGGCACCACCGTGGCTGGGGCTGGTCCTGGAGGAGGTGACCCACCTCCTAAACCAGGTCCACGTGTCACTAACCCAGTGTGGAGGACACAGGAGCGGTGTGGTGGGATGGTTTCATACCGCTGAGCTGCTGCTGTCCCCATCCGTCCCCTACATTTCAGCCGTGTCATTAAGGCCACTGCTTTCAGACAGGGAAGAGGTTCTTCTTAGGGTTAGGGGTACCTCTGTGTGGCCAAAATCCATGCAGGACAATGCAGGCACCCCCAACTAGCTCTGAACCATGGTGGCATGAGCTGCCAAGGGTCCACCCAAGTGGTCCCATCCAGCAAGGCTCTCATGGACAAGCCCACCTCTCCTGGCCCCCACAGCACCCACCCACAGCCCAAACCCAGGCACCACTCCTGCCACGTGTGGGTGCAGGAGCATCGCGGTCCCAGTTGTGCCCTCAGCATCCTGGTTGCCTGGGGCCAGTGACATGGCATGTGAGCACACCGCACCATGTGCCAGCTCCCGTAACTCGCTAACCTCCACCAAAACCACAGCAGCGGAGCGCTGAGCAGTCTGCCGCTCAAGGCTGACGTCCCGTGCCTGTCGTGTCAATTAAAAAGGAGCTAAAAATAGCAGAGGAAAAGGAAAAAAGCAAAGAAAAGCACTCCACGTTTGTATCGTGAAAGAAGCTTTGGAATCAAAACTGCTGGACTGAGACATTACTGACAGAAAGAGAAATTCCTGAAAAGTACAGTCAGGTCAAAGAGATGACACTTGTCAAGGCCGGAAAGCTCATTAGTTTCATCCAGGCTGCTGAACAAAGTGAACTGCAGACCACAGGAAGGTGAGGTTTGCTCCTACACCCTCCCCGCTGACAGCGAGGAGATCAGATCCAGGATACCTCAGGTGATTCCCATGGATCCACCAGCTCCTTGGCCAAGTGCTGAAAGGCTACACAACTAGTCCAAGTACCTGAAAGACGAGGCCACCTAATTTCCCAGGAACTGGGACAATTTTTGTTTGGCTTACATGATTTAATGCCCTTTTGCTGCTCATTTTGTGCTGCATCCAACACCGGTGCCTGTATCCATCCATCACACCCCATGCTCTGCTTACCTGCTCCCTCCCAGACCAGCTGAAGACGTCTTACACCAGCCACATCTGCAGTTATCAAATGAAATCCCCATTTCTTCTCCAGGCATTTTAGCCCAGAGTCTTTCCGCTTGTAGCCAAAAGGGTTTTCTTAGGCACCAAGAGAAATGCTCTTGCACAGACTTTGGATTTTGGATTCACAACACCAATTTTATCACTGACAGCACCTTGCCCAACTCAGACTGTCACAGAAGGAGACAACTACAGCTTCTCCATGTGAGTTGCTGAACAGTCAATAAAGCACCACGAAAACCATCCTTAGGGGTTCCTGGTCCACTTTGTGCATACCCGAACTGCAAAACCAGCCTGAGATGTGCATCTGCCCAGGAGACCCACCCAAGTGAGACCTCTTGGCATTGCAGCAGCTGGTGATGACCAAGATCATGCTGCTCAAAGGCAATCTGGGCACCTCTGGATGAACCATGGTGCCAGCAGCATGCACACACCCAGTCCTTGATGTGGCATATCTGTGCCCCTTCCCTGTAGGAGGGGGATTTTCAAAGGGATTTCAAAATCCCCAACATCCAGTTGGTGAGTATGCTGGGAAAGAAGCTTTTGGGATCAAGCCAACATTTTACTTATGCTACAAAATAATTCAGGCAGCTTCTGAGGGTCAATTCCTTCGCGCTCCACCAGCCTGGTTAGCAGCAACCTGGTCCTGCTAAAGCAGAGGGCTGGGAACAACACACAGGGGCTCCTTGTGTGCTGCCTGCATCTTGGAGAGGATGGATTTATCCCGTGTTCACCCCCTGCCAAGGATGGTACAGCCACGGACAGTCCTCCTGCCCTTAAAGAGCCTTTTATCAGCAGGATCTTGCCCTGGAGTAAACGTGTGTTGGAGGAGGTAGGGAGGCAGAGGAAAAGACACAGCTCTTGGCTCCTTTAGTACACACAAGGAAAATAAGAATCCCCTCCCTGAGCGGCAGGAGCGTGCCAGCCTGTTCCTCTGCACACAGCCTCACTGCCCACGGGCTGCCAGCCACCACCCACATCTGCTGAGGAGGATGTCCTGGTGCACCCAAAGCCAGCAAGGACACTCATAGCATCGCAGACTGGTTTGGGTGGGAAGGGACCTTAAAGATCATCCAGTTCCAACCCCCCTGCCATCAGCAGGGACACCTTCCACTAGACCAGGTTGCTCAAAGCCTCATCCAGCCTGGCCTTCAACACTTCCAGGGAGGAGCAGCCACAGCTGCGCTGGGCAACCTGGGACAGGGTCTCACCACCCTCATTGTAAAAAAAAAATTGCCTTATTATTTAACCTAAACTGACCCTCTTTCCATTTAAAACCGTTGCCTCTTGTTCTGTCACTGCAGCCCTTGGTAAAAAGTCTCTCCCCATCTTTCTTACAAGCACCACTTATAAACAGGAAGGCCACAATAATTTTCTCTCTCAGCCTGTCCTCACAGCAGAGCTGCTCCAGCCCTTGCATCATCCTCGTGGCCTCCTCTGGACCTGCTCCAACAGCTCCATGTCTTTCTTGTGCTGAGGACCCCAGAACTGGAGGCACCACTGCAGGTGGGGTCTCACCAGAGCAGAGTAGAGGGGGAGGGGGAGAATCCCTTCCCTTCACCTTTTGACCACACTTATGATGCAGCCCAGGATACGTTTGGCCTTCTGGGTTGTGAGTGCACGTTGCTGGCTCATGTCCATTTTGTCACCCACCAGTATCCCCAGGTCCTTCTCCTCAGGACTGCTCTCCATCTGTCCATCCCCCAGTCTGTATATGTACTGGGGATCGCCTTGACTCAGGTGCAGGACCTTGCACTTGGCCTTTTTGAGCTTCATGAGCCCTGCATGGCCCCACCCCTCCAGCCTGTCACAGCCCCTCTGGATGTCATCCCTTCCCTCTGCTGAATCAACTGCACCACTCAGCTTCGTGTCTGCAAACTTGTGGAGGGTGCACTCCATCACGCCAAGATCCCTCTCCTGCTCTCTTCCCGTAGGAATTAACCTTTCTCATTTGTAAGGAGACAGCTTCTGAAACCAAGCAAATAACAAGACCATCTGCAGTTTCTTCGCAGGGTCTCCCGGTATCACATACAGCAGTTGAAGCACTTATTTATGAGGTTTCTGGTAAGGAGGAAACACCAATGTCTGCAAAGAGTTAATTTGGGATTGGTCAGCCAGTTGCTGCCTGTCTGCACTTAAACTGATCCAGCTCCCAAAAGTCTCCTTCCCTTTCCCATGGTCCTGCCCTCGCCACAACCAGTCTGTGACATGCCCAGCTTAAGGACTGTTGACCTTGATTTACTTCCTGAAGGAGACCACAGGTTCTCAGAGCATGAGCTGCCCTGGGTAGTGTTTTTCCACTGGACTAACCTGCCAGACCCTCATCCACAACACTCCTGGCCCCTAGAAAGAGCCACTCTTCAAGCAAAACCCAAAGACCAGCTTCCTATGCAACTCAGGATCCAAGAACCAGCTTATCATGACTCACCCAGAAATATGCACCATTGCAAGCAGGACCTCACAACATTTAACTGTGGTCAGGTGGGATCAGCATTTCAGGCACCCAAAACAGAAGCACCCCCAGCTTACAGCAGACTGAGAAGGGGCTGGGACCACTTTGAGGGTGGTAAGATCCTTTCACGCCTGCCACATGCCTTGTCAGAGGTTGAAATCTGCAGTTAAATCCAACCCCCAGCACAAAGCAGAAAGCGCCGGTGGGGAAAGGGCCGGTTGCAAAACACGGAATAATTAACACACCAGCACCACGCAGGCAGCCTTGGGAGCACCACAAGAGCTTCCACCTCTGCTCAGGGAGGAAGGAGAACCAGCCTTGTAGCAGAGCACAGAGGGAGGAAAAACCAGCACGGGTAAACCACAGAAGGAGAAAACCCACACAATTTTGAGGACTTACCTCCACCCACTTCCCATCGATTTCCATGAAGAGAACGCAGAAGGGGTCGGATTTGGAAGTGACATCCCTATCCAGAAGGTTTTGGCCGCAGACGGACAACTCGACTTTGCAGACGCAGTACTGGGAGCCGACGGGCCCCGCTGGTGTGGGAGTCACGGTGTATGCCATGGACTCCAGCAGCAGCAGCTCCAGGCGGTCTGTGGGACATGAGAATGGAGAGAAACCTCAGCACAAGGCAGAAAACGCTCCATGGGCACATCCAGAGCCTCATGCTCTCAATTACACTCAAGAAGTTATGAGGCTTTCCTGGCTCCAAAGCATCTGCCCTGCCCAGTCACCATCCCCATGTGGCCACCACACCAGACAGATGTCCTGAGTGGGAGCCCAGCAGAGCACCTACAACCTGCCTTGGTTTGCTCCATAAATAACAGATTTTAAAGGAAAAGTAACATCGTCTGCCTACCCCCCTTGAGGGAGTGGGGGATCCCCAAACTCTTCTTCCAGCATGCTGGGGTTTTTTTGTGGGGAGGAGCTACACTTCCACACCATCTTTCAGCACAAAAACTGGTTGTTGTCTGTCTGGTCCCAAGCCATGGACCATGGATCTAAGCTATGAGGGCTAAACATGAGCTCTGCCCCCCCAAATTGTCACAGGGAAAGGGGTGAGCCCATGAGGATGAGTGGGATGGAGGGCACCTCCAGCCCTGGGTCAGCCCTGTCTCCACGCAACTCACCAGGCCAGCAGAAAGCAGTGGCTCTGGCAGCAATTAAAAAGCACCAAGGGTGGTTCGCAGAAGAGCAAGACAAAGGTGACAACCACTGCATGACCTGGTGCACGGCATGATTGACAGGGCCCTGATAAAAAACCCTCTGTCACAAGAAGAGCTTACCAAAAGTCTGCTCCCAATGCCACTTTTCAGAGATAAATGTGTTTTACACCATTATTCGTACAAAACCCCATCCCACACGAGAGTTTTGCCTTCTGATGTGCAGTTTACTTGGCAGAAAACCACCAAAGGTCTTCAACAGGGAAGAGGAAAGGGGGGGGAAAAGAGAAGAATAAAGGATTTTCAGATTAATTTACACAACTAAACCTTTGTGGCTGGGGTTGCTAGTGGAGAGAGAGTTCTTTTCAGCAGCTGCTTCAATACCTCTTGCCCCTCTTTTTCAAGAGTGGCTCCTGGCTCATCCACTTTATATGAAAACCCCAAACGTCACCTTCCTCCACCTTGATAAGCCACCTGCTGCTCTTTGGCATTGAAACTCCAATTAATATTGTTTGTTTTGCCTGGGTGTGAGTATTTACAACCACTTGTGGTGCTGGGAGCTGGGCTGCTGCCCTCTGCCCTTGCAGCTCAGCCTCCAAGATGGGATGGGGATGGGGGACATCACAATTTGCTCTCATGAGGCCCCACCTGCAGTGCTGTGTCCAGTTCTGGGGCCCCCAACACAAGACAGACATGGAGCTGTTAGAACGAGTCCAGAGGAGGCCACGAGGATGATGCGAGGGCTGGAGCAGCTCTGCTGTGAGGACAGGCTGAGAGAGTTGGGGCTGTTCAGCCTGGAGAAGAGAAGGCTCCGGGGAGACCTTCTAGTGGCCTCCCAGTACCTGAAGGGGCTCCAGGAAGGCTGGGGAGGGACTTTGGCCAAGGGCAGGGAGTGACAGAACAAGGGGTGATGGCTTGAAACTGGAAGAGGGGAGATGGAGATGAGATGTGAGGAAGAAATTCTTTGGTGTGAGGGGGGTGAGACAGTGTCCCAGGTTGGCCAGAGAAGCTGTGGCTGCTCCTCCCTGGAAGTGCTGAAGGCCAGGTTGGATGAGGCTTTGAGCAACCTGGTCTAGTGGAAGGTGTCCCTGCTGCTGGCAGGGGGGTTGGGACTGGATGAGCTTTAAGGTCCTTTCCAACTCAAACCAGTCTGGGATTCTATGACAGGGATGGGGTGATCCCAGTATGGCTGTGGGAGAAGGAGCTCCATGCTCACTGCTGGCCACCCTGAGCACTCGGCCCCAGCTGCAGTGAATACTGAGCAGAAAACAGTTCCTGCTTCCAAGGCTCTGAGCCCTCCTCTCCTACCTGCCAAGATCTCTGCTTGGCATTAAGTCACCAGAAACAAGCCTAATTTTAACTCCCAACAGTAAATGCAAAGCTCTTCATCGCAGCCAGCATCTCAGGGCAGGAGCAAAGCGATCATTCCAGCTCCACAGGATCCCAGAAACATCACCAGAAGAAGAAAATCCCCACCCTTGGCTGCGCACAGGTGTACATCACCGGAACAGCGTTCCTCTCCCGAGTGCGGTTCCCCCCTCGCCCAGACCAAGCCTGTCTCATGCCAACAACCCCCGTCCACAGCAGCGCAACACCAAAGCGGTGGCAGTGTGACACCAAAGCGGTGGCACGTGTGGGCAACCATCCATCTACCACGACTTCGAGGAGAAATACATGCAGAAGCAAAAGTCCTCGTGGCTCATCCACCACCAAGTCCCCACGGCCGCTGGGGCAATGGCTCCAAAACGCCTGTCCCCACCGGCGCTGCCTCTGCTCCTCTCAAGCTCATGCTGTCAGTTGCAACTAAAACAAAGATTTGATTTATTTTTTTTTCTTTAACGCACAGATCTTGTAACCGAGGTCTTAAAATAGCCAGGCCTGGTCTATTTATGCTGCTGTCTGTCTGCGCTCCCTCCGAAAAGCAAACATGGGGCAGCTGTGCTGGCATGGACCTGGTCCTGCCGGAGCAGGGAGATCTGAACTGGGTTTTTCCATCTCCCCTTCCCCCAAATCTCGGTGCCATCTCACAAAAAGCAGAGGCAGCAAATGACTCAGTGGAAAAAGCTTTTTCCCAGGGCTGGCAGGCACCAAAACATCCTCTCGGCACGCTGCTCAGCGCCCGTGCTCCAGCCCCTGCGCTCAGCTCATCCCAGCTCCCCGGGGAGTGCACGGTCAAAATGGGCACCGGGAAGAGGAGAGGCGGCCAGTGCTGGCTAGGGTCAGCTGAGGGGAGAGACCTGGTGGGACTCCTGTCCCCTGCATGGACATGCTCCCCACCCGGGCACCTGAAATCAGGGACTGGGACACTGGCCTCTCCCCAAGTGCCAACCTGGAGAGCTTGATGCCATCTCATGGGTGCCAAGTACAAATCCTGTGGTTGTCCCTTCCCCCAGAAGGCAAAAAGGCAGTGGGAAGATGCTACACCTCTTTCCCCATCATCCCAGTAAAGATGATTTTTCCACCGAGGTGCTGCTGGTCCAGCCAGCCTACCAAGGATGGAGATGCCAAACAGATGGGCAGTTCTCCCGAATCATGGCTTGGGCTACTCCTTTTCTCCAGCTCCAGTATAAACCTGGTATAAACCTGGTATAAACCTTTAAGGAGTGTAACCATCCTAATTCAACCAAAAAGTAATTAGTTTAAATGAAAAAGTTATTTTCCCAGCCAGCCTGCCTCCCCATACAATCCCACAAAAAGAGAGAGGTGGCAGGGGCAGAAGGTGGTGATGCCACCAGGGCATGGCCATGTCTGTAGGTGCCACTGTCGCTCATCCACGCAGTCACCTCTCCTCCCACAGATCCGGCACCTTCCCAGGGACAGGGCTTTAGCCCTCACCGCCTCACTGGCAGCCACAGACCCCCTGGCTCGGAGGCTTCACATCTGAGGCACCATCAGGCTTCAGCAAGCCAGCAGCATGTTAACCCCACCAAAAAACGCTTTCAATTCAGGGGGGGATTGGAGCTGGCACCGAAAGAGCCGGCTCGCCATCATCTGTATTCCAGTCTCTCCTCCTTTTTTTGTTCTCCTCTCTCCATATTCGCTGCCCTGAACAAAGTCCTGCAACTCGCTCGGCATCTGCGGCCAAATATTCTCCCCATGTACCATCCCAGCTGCTGGCTTCGAGCTGATCACATGGACGTGTGCTCTCCTGCCAAAACACAGCCAGGCTACCCATGAGAGGTCTCAGGGACAAGCATGGAGGTCTGACTGCCCCACGGTTCTGTCTGCCACCAGCCACAGCAGATGCCTGAAGCAGTGTCACAAGAGCAGGACCAGGGTGGAGGGACATCATCCCCAAATTCTTTCTGGGCTCCAGCTTCCAGGACCTCCGGAGCCGGACACATCTTTGCACTTTGTAACCTTCAGATGCTTTTTCTTCCATGACTTGGTCACCTCCAAGCTGCCCCGTGTCCACAGCATCCGGCAGTGAGGGGTTTCATGCACAAGCCCTGGGGCCACCCAGAATATCTGAGATGAACCTCTGGGAGCCCCAGAGCAACGCACACAGATGTTCTCCACCTCCTCCTCCTGCTCCTCACCCCATGGCCCCCCTAATCTCTACAGCAGATCCCCAAAGCATGTGCAGAAGGGCCAGCTGGAAGCCCTGGGATCTTTTCTTCCTCTCTTATCTGAAAGATGAGGAGGGGAAGGAGTTTCCTACTTAGCAAAATAACATCTGCCCTCGGAAGTTCCCCTTCCTTCTGCAGAGGAGAAGCCCCACAAGAAGCAGTCGCTCAGGCTACGCTAAGGCCACATTTTAAGCATTAACAGAAAAAAAACAGAGAAGAAAAAAGAAATAAAGCTGTGCTTTAAATGAAACATTTTTGAGGCTTTTTTAAATGTTAATAATGCCAAGAAACTTCAGTGATCTTCTCTCCTTAAAGAAATCAGATTTATTTTCAGAGGGAATACCAGGCATATTTGAAACAGCCACAGAATTACCAATATCCACCAGTGATACCATGTAAAGTCCCTCTGGGTCCCTCCTGGGAATGTCCCTCTCCTTCTTTGGGATGATCCATGATTTCTGTAAAACCCCACAGAAATAATCTGTGACTCAGTTTACCCACTTGGGCTACTCCACTACAGCTACTTCAATTGTAGAAGCAAATTTCCTTCTGGAAGGGGAAAATGAGAGAGTTGAGTATCAAACGGGTAAATTTGGGTTCCTACAAAGCAGGTGTCAGAGCTTAGAGGCAGCAGAGACACAGCAGGAGAGCAGCGGTACCCAAGGGAGGATGGAGAACAGGTTGTCAGAAGATTGAAGCAAAGGAGAGGAGCGGGAGGACACAGAAATAAGTTGCCCAGAGCAGCAGAAAAGCTGAAAGGCAGCACACACGGAGCTGGAGATGCCAGGAGAAGCCGGGATGTGCTGTGACTGATGCCCAACGCAGCTCCCCACGCCGTCAAAACCCACACCGGCCGCTTTCCTCCCTCCTGTCAACAAATCCAGTCATCTCCAGAATTATTTTGCAAAGCAAAAATGTTTGCCTTTAATCTTGCCTAGGCAACACGGTGGACTCACCAGCCTGCACCTGGTCTTAATAACAGCCTCGTTAGCTCCTGAATGCACGTGCAATTAGTCATGTACACAGCACCGTGCTGCCCATCCCCCACACCGGCCGCTTTCCTCCCTCCTGTCAACAAATCCAGTCATCTCCAGAATTATTTTGCAAAGCAAAAATGTTTGCCTTTAATCTTGCCTAGGCAACACGGTGGACTCACCAGCCTGCACCTGGTCTTAATAACAGCCTCGTTAGCTCCTGAATGCACGTGCAATTAGTCATGTACACAGCACCGTGCTGCCCATCCCCTCACCAACCAAAGCCTCTGTGGCGGGTGAGCAGGCTGGGGGAGGCAGAGAGGGGATGGATGCTTGTACATGGAAACTCCCTGCAAGGATGGACCTTGGGGACCTTCTACCATCAGAGGATCTTCATAGAATCACAGAATCATAGAATGGTAAGTCCTTAAAGCTCATCCAGTCCCAACCCCCCTGCCAGCAGCAGGGACACCTT
>NW_010299331.1:4966-5690 GCF_000700745.2 Antrostomus carolinensis | reverse complement strand
TCCAGCCCTCGCATCCTCCTCGTGGCCTCCTCTGCACTGGCTCCAGTAGGTCCATGTCCTTCTGCTGTTGGTGTCCCCAGCACTGGAGGCAGCACTGCAGGTGGGGTCTGAGGAGAGCGGAGCAGAGGGGCAGAATCCCCTCCCTCCACCTGCTGCCCACGCTGCTCTGGGTGCAGCCCAGGACACGGTTATTGGCCTCTGGGCTGTGAGCGCATGTTGCGAGGCAGGGAAAGGCTGAAAACCACCTCTGAGCATCCCAGCACGAGTGGCACAGTTGGGACTGAGCTTAAATTCTCCAAATTCACAGAGATTCAGGGCAGACCTGGCAAAGGGCTGGGCTCTGGTTTCCAGGCTGGCATGCTGTGAGTGAGTCCCAGGTCCTGCCCAACAGAAGAAGCCAAGGGGGACTTGACTGGGATATTTTGGGGGCCTGATACAGCGGGAAAAAGGTTTCAGGACAACATAATGAAGTAATTTCCCCAACGAACCTTTCCTGATGGAAACCATGCCTAATGGTGCATCAACGAGGAATGCTGCTCGTGCTGACTGCTGGGTTTCTCACACTGGTGCTGCAAAATCCCATCCCAAGTGATGTGTGACAATGTCTGACAGCCACCTTGGTGCCACAGCAGCTGCTTCTTCATTTCATGTCTGGGCAATAGTCACCCACAATGCCCAGCCTCTCTCAGACTTCTGCCATCCCCATCTCATGAAGGGAACAGGG
>NW_010299331.1:1241-4838 GCF_000700745.2 Antrostomus carolinensis | reverse complement strand
CAGATCAAGGCAATGAACACAAGTCCATACTGGTGGCACTTCTTGCATTCAAGCACTTTCAAGGGAGAGAGGTCTTCAGTGACTTGAAACAGAATCACAGTATCCCAGAATTGCCTCGACTGGAAAAGCCCTTTAAGATCCTCAAGTCCAACCATGAACCCAACACTGACCAGTCCCCGACTAACCCATGTCCCTCAGCACTATGTCTACACCACTCTTCAATCCCTCCAGGGATGGGGACTCCACCACTGCCCTGGGCAACCCCTTCCAATGCCTCAGAACCCTTTCAGGAGAGAAATTCTTCCTCACATCCCATCTCAACTGCCCTGGCCACAACTGGAGGCCATTTCCTCTTGTCCTGTCACTTGTTCCTTGGTTACTTGGTCCCATCATCTGCTGTCTCGCTGCAATCTCTGCTTTGCTTCAATATGGTACGATGCCATTTGGTGACAGCTAAATGAATTTATCACAGTGGAGAGAGTGAAAGGCAGCTTTAATGGTTTAAAGAGTTCAAACACCTTTTTTTGTGGTAGGATAGCTCTAAATCAATTAGAATTTGCATGCTTGGCCTTGCCAGGCAGGGCGAATGCAAAGAGCTGGGGCAGTCTAGTGGGGAATAACACAAGGTGTGACCCAGCATCCCCAAAACCTTTCCTAAAGGCACATGGTGAAAGCAAGAAGCACAGAGCAGCTGCACTCCAGCCCTTGTCCAGCCAGCAGCATCATCAGCTCCGTGAGGTCCTCAGGGTTGCTAAGAATCACACTTCTTAGCAAGATCAGGGATGGCTGAGAAAGTGGGACTGATCCTGCTCCTTCACCTGATGCCAGCAGCCCCATCCTCCCGCGTACCTGCCCTGGAGGGTATCACTCGGCAAAGGGCAACCCATACCTGTCCCGTGCCCTTGATACTCAGATGTCCATCAAAAACCAGGTCCCACCCCAAGAAGATCTTCCCAAACCACAGTCAGTCTCATGGGGTGTGTCAGGGACAGGGGTTGGGGAAAGTCTCCCCATCACCAACCCCACAGAGTAGCCACCATCAGCCAAGGAACAGCCCCGACCCTTCCTTTGCTCCCCACTGCAAATAAATCCCTCCAGGTTACTCCAGGCATGGGGGACAAGGGACATGGCAGGGCCCTAGGATGGAGTAGGTGGGTGCCAGCAGGGCTGGACATGGGGCCACCCACCAGCCACAGCTCCAACTGGTGTGGTCACCCAGGCTGTGGGTGGTGAGGACAAGCCCATCCTGCCACATCCAGCAACATCTCTCTGAGGCCAGTGGAGATGCAAAGAGCAACACCCCCATAATGACACCATTAGAGGGATCTGGGATTCAGGGCCAGACAGATGATGTAAAGGCAAAGTGTCCCTCCAAAACAGAAACTGGGAAGCTCTGGGGACCGTAACACCATCTATTGGCACATGAAACCTTTTTTTAGGCCCAGACCTTCACCAAGACCCCAATTCTCAAGTCTCACACCAGTTCTCAAGGACTGCTTTGAATCAGCCCAAAGCTACATTCCCATGAAGTTCCCACCTCAAACCATTGCTCATCCCTGGGAGAGATGGAGACGAACCACCTGTAGCATCCAGAACAGACAGGGCCAGGGCAGTGAAGAAGAGAAGGGAAAGAACCGGGATTTGAAGAAGGACTGGGCAGGGACTGGGATGGGCGATGCAGATCCCAGCTGAAAAATGAGGCAGAAAAAACCCAGCTCCCTCAGCAGTCCCAGGAGACAGACTGGCATCTTCAGGGCATCCCTGGACCCCATGTGGGGTCTCAAACAGGCTGCAGCACCCTCTCCCCGAGCTCGCAGGGAACCCAGGGCAATTTGCCTTTCTGCAGTTAGGTGGCTGGAGTTAGGTCAGATTGAACCCAGCACCCCAGGCCCAGCATGGGGCAGGTAGGGATGTTGGGATCCCACCTGGACTGTGCTGGGAGAGTTTCACCCCGTGGGAGATCCGTCTACAGAGAGCAACCAGAGGGATAACAGGGACACCACTCACTAAGCCACATCCAAGTATTGATAAATCTGGGGTCATGACTTTGAGGAAAGAAGCACTTCCCATGCAGAAGAACCTAACCATGGGGACTTTTGACAAGGGCAGGGAGTGACAGAACAAGGGGTGATGGCTTGAAACTGGAAGAGGGGAGATGGAGATGAGATGTGAGGAAGAAATTGTTTGGTGTGAGGGTGGTGAGACAGTGTCCCAGGTTGCCCAAGGAAGTTGTGGCTGCTCCTCCCTGGAAGTGTTCAAGGCCAGGCTGGATGAGGCTTTGAGCAACCTGGTCTAGTGGAAGGTGTCCCTGCTGATGGCAGGGGGTTGGGACTGGATGAGCTTTAAGGTCCCTATGGTTCTATGATGATTCTATGATGCTCGTTGCTCCCTCTGCAGCCTTGGGACACGCACCTCTGACCTGAGGATTCAGAAGCCCCATCCAGCTTCTCCAGCTGGATGCAGGGGAAAAGATCGCGGCTTCCCTGCCCAGGATGAGTGATGGGGTGAAGGGAACCTGCAGGAGCCATAGAACCTCCTGGGGACCTCCCAGTGGTCCCTGTCCCGGGAATCTCCCGGGTGAAGCCACCATTGCTCCCTGCAGAGGGGACGTTGCAGCCTTGCCTCTGGACACCCCGCCAGGCAGCTGGTTGGCTCACAAGAAGCTACGCGGTGCGAGGAGAAGAGCTGTGACACAGCCTGTCCCACCCACAGGTGCTGCTGCCAGGTGGCCCCGGGATGCCCTTCAGAAGTCCAGCCCCAGCTGGGTGGTCAGCCGTGACAGCCAGTGGGCAGGCAGGGGATGGTGAGCAGGCAGGGGACAGCAGGCAGGACCCATTGATAGGGCTTGGGCACATGTCAGGCCACGGGACAGAAGCATCCTCTGCCCAATTGCCATTTCCCAGGGCACCCCATGGGACACGCAGGGGCACCTCTCCATCCATCCAAAAGTGCTGGAGCATCAGCATCCCCAGTGCCCCATGAAGTTGGGACACTGACAGGTACCATAACAGCGTAATCTATCCCACCATAATACCAGTTTAATCCCATTAACAGGTAAGAGCCTCGAGGGAAAGGGGATTAGGAGATGTCATTACTCATGGTCCACAGTGCTGGCAGAGCTCCTCTGCTACTTGTGCACCATGCCCCTAACCTCAGGTGTGGCACACAGCCGTCCTGCCACAGCCAGAGAGGATGGGGACACTTTTCTTCTGTTTTTGGGCAAAACCCTTTGCTGCTCCACGCCGTTTCCCATCTCCCCCACCCAAGGGTCCAGCTCAAGGCTGTCCGTCACCTGCTGGGATTTAAGACTATGAAGAGGTCTTAAATGAAGAACCAGAGCCAGGGAAGATGCTCTGAAGAAGCTGGGTGGATGGAGTAACGTTCCCCTCACCCAGCCCCACAAGCACAGGGACCTCCCCGTGCCGCTTGTAAAGCACAGGGCTCATCAGCACCATCCCCTGCTCCTCTCATTCTGAAAACATCACCACCTGAAAAGCCACTCCAAAGCATTTCCCCTGCCCAGCCCAGAGATGAGGCAGCCACTGCAGATGGCAAGCACAAATTCACCACCTCCAGCTGCCTCTGCTGTCCCCACGT